>NW_026000243.1:6567366-6593275 GCF_001458135.2 Marmota marmota marmota | reverse complement strand
AAGAAGAAGAAGAAGAAGAAGAAGAAGAAGAAGAAGAAGAAGAAGAAGAAGAAGAAGAAGAAGAAGAAGAAGAAGAAGAAGAAGAAGAAGAAAGTGGTTTTTTACAGGCAACACTAACTTGCCTTAGTTCCCCATGTGCAATAGAGAAAGTCACTGTCCTTAAAGATACTATGTATCTGGACCACCTGGCTCAGGCTTGCTCTCATTATTCCCTTGGTTTGGCTAGGTTTTTGGGGGAACAGAAAGGAGGCATTCAGGGGCATGGTGTTTTATTGTCCCTCTTTTTTTTTTTTAGTGATGATACATCTAGATTCGGTTATTTTTATCTAATCCTTGCCATTGTATTGTCTCAAGTAGAAAATAAATTCCTTCAGCTATTCTGCATGTCAGTCAAGTGGGTCACTAATCATTTATTGCAGTCAAGATTTGAATGCTCTGGATGGGCAATACAGGCAGAATGCCTACAGGTCACATCTGAGCAGGGCTTGCTCTTGCCTGGGTGTGCTATGCGCTGCATTAGAGTCCTTAAGGCAAAGGAACAAGGATGTCATTGAAATCAACCATGTGGGCCTTTTCAATCTGGTAGTATCCAGGATTGCTTCTAAATCTCCAGAGAAAGCTACATTTTGGAGGATGTGAAAAAAACAGAGGTCTCACTTCATGCCATTTCCCATGCATGAAATGCTTCCCCTTCCTTCTACTCCCAAGTCCTGCACATCTTTCAACACTCTGCTCAAAACATGTTGTCTATCAAGCTTTTCCACATTGCTGACCCTCCCTACCTCTCTAATAGGGGCAGCTAGTGATTTCTTTCTTGGGGCTTCTATTATTGTTATGGTTCTTTATTGTTCTAGTTGTCTTTTAGAGAGAGGGTTCTTTTTTTCAAGGTTTCTCTCTCTCTCTCTCTCTCTTTTTAATTTCTCCCCTCCCACCCTGTTTATTTTGTAGTGCTGAGGAGCAAACCTAGGGCTTCCCACATGGTAGGCAAGTGCAAGTGCTTTACCACTGAGCCACACACCCAGTCCACTTTTGGTTTTTTGGTATTTTCTAGAATCACTGCTGAATGTTGAGGTTTGCATTGGTTTTAATTTAACTCGCTTGGAATTTGGTGTATTTCTTCAATCTAGAGTGTTATGTCTTTCTTCAATTCTGTTAAATCCTCAACAATAATCTCAAATATTTCTGCTCTCTCTTTCTATTTTGTGCCTCTGGCATGCCTAACCAGAATGGTAGGTCTTTTCTAATGTTGTCCCTATTCATTCTGTTCTTCATATCTGAACTGCTTTTTTGCATGTTCATCCCTTTATATCTCTCTTAATCTCTGTTTCATCTCTTCATCTCTGTATGTGTAAAACTTTAATTATCCTTCAGTTCACTAACAGCATCTTTAGCCATGTCTGATCCACTAGGGGCTCTTTAAATCTCAGGTATGCAGAAGCAGACTGATGTTAATCCTCAGCTCATTATGAACTTTTGTCACTTGTTCAAGCATGGCTCTCTTTTACTTGTTCATCTAAGAATCTATTCACGACAACATAAAAAAAACAGAGGAACTAGATTATTAACAATAACGCAATTACCTATATTCTTCTTATCCAAGATGACCACTCCCTGCACCTTGTGCTAATTATTCCTTTACCTTGAAAATGTTTATATTCCTAAAATATATGTATTCTTAAAAGGCACATTTGTTCAGTTTTGATTTTTTAAAACTTTGTAACACCTTGTGGCTTTATAAAAATGGTAAAAAGAGCCTCCTGGGACTTAGGTTTTTCATTCATAATAATGTTGTCAAAATCCATCCAAATTGCTGCATGGGTCTGTAATTCATTTGTTTTGACTGCACTATAATGTTCCATTGTGTCACTGTTTGACTATATCACAGTTTATTTATCCACTCTTCTGTCAGTGAGCATTTGGGTTGTTTCCAGGTTTTTGCTATTAGGAACAGCACCACTATAAACATCATTATTCACGTCTCTTGGGTTTCTCTTGGCTATGTTCCAAGAAATGCAATTGCTGAGAAATAGAACGTGTGAACGCTCAACTTTTCAAAATAGTGGTACAGTCCTTTCCTTGATGATTGTACACTAACCTGCTATTTAGTCTGTTCATTGAGTTTTACATTTTCAGTGACCATATTAATTTGTTTTCATTTTTCTGAACTGTCTTCTGTTGTTATTGTAACTTCTGTTTCTTCATTTATCCATTTAATCAGTTTAAATATCCCTATGTTATAATCTTTCTCAAACTGTGTGATTATCTCCACTTCTTGAGGTTTTAAACCTGTTTGCTGCACCTACTTAACACCCAGATATACTCCCTCACCCTATGTTTTTTATTTCCTGTGTGGTTTATTAATTTTGCTTGTGAGCTTATCTTTAGCTCTTTTTTTCTATCTGAGGGAGTCCTGGGCATTCTGACATAAACATATTTATCAATTCACCTATTGGAGAACATCATGGTTGCTCCCAATTTGAGCAATTATGAATCAAGCTGCTACAAATATCTGTGTGCAGATATTTGTGTAGACATGCAAATTTCAGGTCCTTTCAGTAAATACAAGGAGCATGATTGTTGGACTGTATGGTAAGAGTATTTAGTAAAATACCACTAAACTGTCTTCTGAGGTGGCTATACCATTTTGAACTCCCACCAGCAATAAATGAGAGTTCCTACTGCTCCACTTTCTTGGTAGCATTTGCTATTGTCAGTGTTCTGGATTGTCAGGTGTGGGGTATAATCTCATTGTTGTTTTAATTTGCATATCCCTGATGACATATGATGGGAAGCATTTTTTGTATGCTTATTTACTATTTGCATATTTTTCTTTGGTGAGATACCTGCCTTTGACCCATTTTTAAGCTGGGCTGCTTGTTTTCTTTTTGTTGAATTTTAAGAGTGTATTTTAGATAACAATATTTTATCACATATGTATTTTGAAAATATTTTCTCCCAGTCCATGGCTTATCTTTTAATTTTCTTGACAAGGTCTATTGCAGAATAGAAAATTTAATTTTAATGAAGCCCAGCTGACCACACCTTTGGCATAACTGAAAAGTTATTGCCAAACCCAAGGTCATCTAGTTTTTGTCCTATTTTGATTTGTCCTTTTTTTTCTGAAAGTTTGTAATTTTGTGTTTTATATTTGTGTCTACAATCCATTTTGAGTTTAGTTTTGTGAGGTTTATGTGTAGATTCTTTTTTTTTTTTTTTTTGCATTTGGGTGCCCAGTTTTCCTACATCTTTTGTTAAAGTCTATTTTCCTTCACTATCTTGTCTTTATTTCCTTGTTNTTTTTTTTTTTTTTTTTTTTTTTTTTTTTAGTAATTACAGTTATTTAAAATTCCAGATCTGATCATTCCAAATCTGATAATTCCAACATCTCTGTTTATTCTTGCCATGTCTTATTCCAATATTAACTCTGTCTCTTCAAACTATGTTTGTTATTTTTTGTTTGTTTGTTTTGCCTTCCTGTATGTCTTGGGTTTTTTTCCCCTGTTAGCAAGGCATGATATACTGAGTAAAAGAAATGACTATAAATAAGCCTTTTGTAATGGGATGGTAAGGTGTCGGGGAGAAGCAGCATTCTTCAGACCTATGATTAGGTCGCAGTCTTTTGAAAAGCCTGTACTCCTGAGTTGTGAACTTCACACCTGCTTCTCAGTGCTCTACCCTTACCTTTTGAGTGATAGGTGGCTAGAGTGTGCTGGGGTTGGATATTTCCCTCCTCACACCTCCTTTACCCTTCACCCTGGTCAGTTAGGCTTTGTAATCTATAGCTTAGGCACTGGTTAACTAGTTTCTCCTGAAGACAGACCTTGTTAAGAAGAACAGAGTGGGTAGCTGGATAGCTTGGAATGGTGGTTCCATTCTAGGTTTTCTAAGGAATCTCCATACTAATTTCCAGATTGGTTGCACCAATTTGCAGTCTCACCAGCAATGAATGAGTGTGCCTTTTTCCCCACATCCTTGCCAACACTGATTATCTGTATTTTTGAAAACTGCCATTCTGATGGGAGTGAGATGAAATCTTAGTTTTGATTTGCATTTCTCTAATTACTAGAGATGTTAAACGTTTTTTCATATATTTGTTGATCAAATATATATTTTCTTCTGAGAAGTGTCTGTTCAGCTCCTTAGCTCATTTATTGATTAGGTTATTTGTTTTTTTTTTTTTTTTTTGGTGTTAAGTTTTTTGAGTTCTTTATATATACTGGAGATTAGTGCTCTGACGTGCATGTGGCAAAAATTTGCTCCCAAAATGTAGGCTCTCTCTTCTTAATCTTTATCCAAAGGACTTAAAATCAGCATACTATAGTAATGCAGCCACTTCAGTGTTTATAGCAGCTTAATTCACAATAGCTAAACTGTGGAACCAACCTAGATGCCCTTCAACAGATGAATGGATAAAGAAACTGTGGTATATATACACAATGGAATATTACTCAGTGATAAAAGAGAATAAATTATAAAATTTGGAAGTAAATGGATGGATTTGGAGAATATTGTGCTAAGTCAAGCAAGCCAATCCCCCAAAACCAAAGGTTGAATGTTCTGATAAATGGATGCTGATCCATAATGGGGAGGACATGGGAAAAATGGAGGAAATTTGATGGGGCAAAGGGATGGGAGGGGTGGGGAGGGAGCATGGGGGTATGAAAGATGGTGGAATGAGATAGACATCATTACCCCAGGTATATGTATGACTGCACATATAGTGTAACGCTACATCGTGCACAACCATAGAAATGTAAAGTTGTTCTACAATTGTGTACAATGAATCAAAATGCATTCTGCTGTCATATATACCTAAGTAAAATAATAAAAAAATTTGCTGAATGAATTAATAAATGATCAGTTAATGAAAAAAACAGAACACAGTGCTTTGGCATATTGCAAAATGGTCACTTTTCCCCCCTCTTTGTAGGAAGAATAAGGGAATTTTTCTCCAGCATTTACTGTAAGAAACAAATTGAGGTCCTGAAGATAAAACTTACAAAAGCTTGCCCCCTCCCCATGACTGGGTCCCCAGGAATTATTAACTCTCACACTTATCAGACTGAGCTATGGCAATTCATCAGTTACAGTTTAGATTTTCGGGTGCTGGTTTCTAATAGAGGTTTCTACTCTGATAAGTTGTGATTCTCTCTATCTCTTTTGTCCTTCTCTCCAATTCCATGGACAGCAGTTTGCCCTGTGATCTCATTATTTTTACAGATTAAGAAGAGTTGTTGATTTTTCAGTTTCCAATGTTTTACTTATTGCTAGGATGAAGTGGCAACTTTCAAACTCCTTGCATGCAGAACTAAAAATTAAAACCCTGATATATTTTTACTACAGCATTTAATGTCATTCCTTTTTAAGCATTTTTGTTAATTGATTAATTCATGTCTTTCACACTGAGTGCAAACTGCTTGAGATCAGGTACCTGTACATGCATGACTTCCAGCAACAATAGATGTCTATGGCAGTCATATTTCTGTGACTATAACAGCTACCTGAGGTAATCAACTTAGAAAGTGTTTATTTTGGCTCACAGTTTCAGAGGTTCCTGTCCCTGATCAATTGGCTTCATTGCTTTGGGACCATGGTGAGGCAGCACATCGTGTCAGGGAAACTTGTGGTAAAGCAATCTGCTTACTTCGTGGCTAGGACACAAAAAAGGAAGAGTCCCATAGTCCCCTCGGCGTCCTTCCCTCAATGACCTAAGACCTCAAACTAGGTTCTGCCTTTTTTTTTTTTTAAATTCCGGGTTCTTTTTGCTGCATTTTGAAATTGGTGCATTAGACTTATATATAATGGTGGGATTTATTGTTACTTATTCATACATGCACATAATATAACAATGTAATTTGGCTAATATCATTCCCCAGTATTTCTCCTTTCCTTCTTGTCTTCCTTCCCCCTGGTTCCTTTCCTCTACTAACCTCCCTTTAATTTTCAAATCCATTCCCATGCCTTTTTTTTTAAATCCCCTTTCCTCTCTAGCTTCCACATATGAAAGAAAAACATATGCCTTTAACCTTCTGAGTTTGATTTATTTCATTTAACATGATGGTCTCTAGTTCTGTCCATTTTCCTGCAAATGACATAATTTCATTCCTCTTTATGGCTGAATAAACTTCATTGTGTATGTGTACCACATTTTCTTTATTCATTCATCCATATTGATGGACACCTGGCTATTGTTAATTGTGCTGCTACAAACATGGGTATATAACCTGGGAGTTGTAGACCAGTGGTAGAGTGCTTGCCTAGCATGTGTGAAGCACTGGATTTGATTCTTGACAGTGCACAATCACGCTCATGCACACGCACACACACTATATATAAATTAAATAAAGGTAAACAAACATGGATATGCTTGTATCACTGTAGTATGATGACTTTAATTTTTAGGGTAAATACTGAGAAATGGTATATCTGGGTCATATGGTGGTTCCATGCCTAGTGTTTTGAAGAATCTCCATACTGATATCCATAGTGGCTATACTAATTTACAGTTCCATCACAGTATAAAAGTGTTATATTTTTTTCCACATCCTATCCAGCATGTATTATTGTATTTTTGATGGCTGCATTCTAACTGGAGTGAGATAAAATCTTTTAATTTGCATTTCTCTAATTACTAATGATGTTGACAATCTTTCATGTATTTGTTAGCCATTTGTATTTCTTCTTTTGAAAAGTGTCTGTTTAGTTCATTTTAGGGCTCTACTTCTTAAAGGTTCTGTCACATCCCAATACCATGAACTGGGGATCAAGTTTTTAACATATAGGACTTTGGGTGACATTCCAGATCCAAAGTATAGGTAGCAACATCCAAATTGAATTGGGAAATCAGACGCAAGGAATGAATAAATTAGTGAATCAATGCCACCTGGCATCATCACCTTACTACTCTCCAAATTCACACTCTCCTTAAACCATATTTTCAACATTTTATTCAAGGAATTCTCAGGACATAGAAGGACAGAATTTTGTTCAAGTCAAGCAGCCAAAGTGCTGGGAAGAGAACTTTGGAATCCTAAGCTGTTAACTGATACCCTCTGTTCTCCAGAGAGCATAAACACACACCTGCTCCTGCACAGAGACCATGTGCTGTGTCTCTTACAGGCTTCTGTATAGTAACTTTTGGGTTTCAGATTGAGTGAACTAGGGATTGTGAAATTTTAGGAGAGCACCTCTAGAAAGTGGCANGTTTTGAACAGCCAACAATAAAAAATTAAAAAAAAAAAAAGAAAGTGGCAGAGCTCAGGTAGCCTTTGTGCAATGAATGAGTGCTGGTTGAGCTTCTTGCTCCACCTGAAAGATTCCCGAGCTCCCAGTCATGAAAGGAGAAACCTAATGTTACAGATGCTCTGGAGCATGTGTGTGTGTGTGTGTGTATGTGTGTGTGTTTAACACCTGTATTCTGGAAAAGGAAAAACAGCTCTCTACATCTGACTCTCTTTAGCACTCATGAATTATATCAAATTTGTTTGTTTATTTGCCTCTTAAGTTCTATGTTTTTTGAAGGTGGGTCCTATGTCTTCCCTTCTTTGCAACCTCAATGCCAACAAGAGTAAATGTCTGCTGAATCAGATTATCAAAAATGAAGCAAGGAATGAGATGTCTTCAAACAGTCCAGCTGCTTTTCTGGACTAGAGTCGGTGTCTCTCACGTTAACCCGAGTCTCTGAAGATGCAGTATTCCCCTTATTCCTCTTCCCAACAAGCAGGGAAGATAACAAACCAACTGTTTCCATCTTTGCTTAGCTTAACTCTCTGTCAGCTTTGTATGTGGATCTTAAGTAGGCCTGTTCCCACCTTTGAGAGACAGAACCAGTTTGAGGCCTCTTCATGAAGTATGTGGCAATGGTGTCCCCAAATAGCTTGGGGTGATGAAAGAAATCAGCTTGGGAGAGACACCTCCCTGTTTGTCTTCTCAGCCTTGGGAGTGGGCCCCAGTAGGGCTTTGCCCCAACCCTGGCCTCTCTCTGCCCAGGGCTATGAGGTACTCGGTGTTGTTGCATTCTGAGTGTGTGAAAAGAGCAAAGGGAATATGAGTCAGAGAAATAATTCCTAGGGCCAACCTCACCCTAGAATTGTTTCATCAAAATGGGAAGCTAGAGAGGGGGGAACTAGTCCTTTGCCAAAGTCTCCACACTGTTCCGACTTGCCTTTGACTTGAGGACTCAGCAAACACTGACATGGGGTTGACAAACCAAGACGGACTTGATTTACAGTGTACTCCTCTGTCCCAGGGAGAAATCAAACATTGTAAATCACTAGTGAATGGCCAAGATTCTACAGTGCTTATAAATGATAAGGGTTAGCTTTGCAGCTCTCCCCAGAGTGAATTTCCAGTGGGCAGCCTGCCCTCCTACAAAGTAAGGCAGAGAGAAAGTACTTCTGTGCACATCCCAAGAGGTGAGTCAAATGGAGTGTCAAGTCAGTCTCTGTCTTCTCCCAGGCAAGACTCTTGAGTTCCCTCGGGGGAATTTCATCATAGCTCCTGCTCTCTGTCCCTGGCTTCAGAGGGGCTTCATCAGCAGGAGGGCTATGCTGTTTCATGGGATGAGGAGGGAGAGACAACTCCAATTTCCACAGCCTGGCCTTGGTGACACTGATGACTGAGTTTTTACAATCTTTGTCCAGACTGCCTGCTAGTGAGCAGCCCCTAGAACTCTGGAGTGAGCCACATGTTTTCCTTATAGTGGTGCCTCTAGGGTTTCTACAGAAGAGGCTCTTTGGAGCACCAATATTAGCAGAGAAGCTGGGGAATTTGTCTTAAAGGTAGGCTTCCATGATCCAGGTGACCAGCTAACTAGAAATGGAACAAACACATGAGCACAATTAATGAAAGAAAAATTCATATTTCATTTACATCAATGAGATACCTATCTGGCTTTTATAGACATGAAATTCAGAATTTATTTTTTTCTTAAATAAGTCAATTATTCGAGTTGTATTTTATTTTCTTCCATTACTGGGGACCCATCTGGGGGTTGCTTTACCACTGAGCTCTTTCCCCAGACCTTTTAAAAAGTATTTAAATTTTGAGACAGGGTTTCACTAAGTTGCACAGGTCAGCCTTGAACTTTTGATCCTCCTTCCTCAGCATCCTGAGCAGTTGGGACTACAGGAGTGCACCTTGGTGCCAAGCGAGCAGTTGTATTTTATAGAATTTTCTTTGGCCTAGTTTCTTTCTTCTAGAGTGTTCTGTGACCTCATCAGTCTGGGAATTTAAAATATATGCCTTTTATTTATTTATTTATTACTGAAATTTACCTTTTATTTATTTGCTTACTTAATTTGTTGAGACTTTGGATGTGGGGTTGATACAGATGGGTGTGGGGCAGGTAACATGGGTCCTGCCAGTTCTTCTTGGTTTTGGATTTTGGAATGAATGCCATTGTTTGAGAATTAACTTTATTTCTAGTTGAAGCACAAAGGATAATATTGAATCTAAAGTGTGAAAGTTCCTGTAATATATGAGAGCAAGTTATTACTTTTCTCTAGATTATAATTCCCTATAAAATAAAGAAATGAGCCTGGATGAGTAATGTCTCTCTTCAGCACTCGCTATCCATTGGGGAATGGGGCCTATTCAGGTTATTTCATTTCTTCCATCTATTTATTATAATCCAAGAGTGCAGTGTGTTCTTTTGTGCCTCCCTGGCTTCCTGTTCTCCACTTATGACCTAGGAACTTTCACCTTGGCCTCTTTTCCATCTGCAAGCAAGGAATCTCAGCATCCAGGGTAGGAAATGTGATTTGGTCCCTCCATCCCTTCCTGAGGGATCTCAGAGGCACAGCTAAATCTAGGTAGGAAGACACCCCACTCCCACTCCCGCCCCCTGCCATCCAACACATACAGGTGTACACTTCCTCTCTTAGGAAGAGGAAAATGAAGAACAGAAGGAGAACAGTTCAAGCAGGGAATCAGTAAGGACAGCCTGAACCACAGTCCTGGGCAGTGTGGCTCCCCTACCCGTCCCCATTGGACCTTGGTCAGTCTTAAACTTGCCAAGTATCATAGCAGGAAATTTTGTGAAGAACAACTCTTTTTCCCCCCACTTTTTTTTAAATTGGTGCATTATAGTTGTACATATGGATGGGATCTGTTGTTTCCTATGTATACATGCATACAACATAATAATATAATTTGATCAATATCACTCCCCAGCACGTTCCCCCTTCCTCTCTACCTTCCTTCCTTGGATTCCTTTCCTCTACTGATCTTCCTTTTATTTTAGAAGACAACCCCTATCTTTGTTTTCCTTTTTCCTCCAGCTTCCACATATGAAATATATGACCCTTAACTATCTGAGTTTGACTTATTTCACTTAACATGATGGTCTCAAGTTTCATCCATTTTTCTGAAAATGACATAATTTCATTTTTATTTATGGTTGAGTAAAATTCCATTGTGTATATACCACATTTTCTTTATCTATTCATCCATTGATGGACACCTAGGTTGGTTCCGTAGTTTGGCTATTGTGAATTGTGCTGCTATAGACACAGGTATGCATGTATCACTGTTATAGGATGACTTTAATTCTTCAGGATAAATGCCAAGAAGTGTTATAGCTAGGTCATATGGTGGTTCCATGCCTAGTCTTTTGAGAAGCCTCCATACTGATTTCCATAGTGGTTACACTAATTTACAGTCCTACCACAATGTAAGAGTGTTCCTTTTTCTTGTAGAGATCATCTTGACAACTGTAACTTGGGAAGATGAACTGAGCTATGATCAACCTTGATTAAACCTGAGGCCAACCTGTTAAATACAAAAGTTGAGAACCAAACCAGATGAAATATTCAAAAATTGTAACTTCCGTCAATAATCTAAATTAAATACCTATCACAGGAAACAGATCCTAGGCAGCTTTCAAGAGAATTGGATGAAATATTGGTATAATAGCCTGGCTCTGGGTTTAGGTCCCAGTGCTTTCAGCAGAAAGAATCACTTTCTCCCTGCCAGTTGGTTAGGAAAGGTTCCATGCTGGAGGGAATCCCAGATGTCAACAGGGGAGAAGCTCTGTCACTTGAGAGAGGTGAGGTGGTGCGGGGAAGAAGTCAAAGGCAGGTGGGAGGAACTCAATAACAAGTACTAGCATTTCCCAGAGCCATAAAGTGCTTGTCCACTTGCATTGAGAAACTGATAAGTTGACCCTCCTCCTCACATCATTCATATGTTCTAGAAATCCTACTTCTTCCATGAGACCTTCCTACAACACATTCAGTCAAGCCTAAACTCTTCCCCTTTGTCAGTGGCTTTAGATTGGATATGTTAAATTTTCTTTCTCCACCTAAATTTGTATTAACCCCTGGCACCTATTTCCATTGTAATGGTTTAGTAAATTATGCCTTCTATGTCCCTTCATCAAGCAGATGAGAGACATCTCAGCCATAGAATGTTAAGAGTAAGAAGGGTTAACTATTCTCCATGCTCATCCCAAGTTATCAGAGACTTGGTAACACTTCTAGCGGGTGACTTTGGGAACAGGAGTGCTGTGTTTCTCAGTGCGGTAGTCTGTCATCACAGGACGTGGAGTTGGCCTAAGCCTCCCTTCCCTTTCCCAGCAGACTCTTGGGCTCCCCCAGTTCTGCTCCTTGTTACTTACCCTTCACACTAAGAGAACTTCCTGGTTGGTTCCAATATGAAGGCAGCAGAGTAGAAGGCAAATCTGAATTTCATCAGATCAATTGGAAGAGAGGAGGGGAGAGAAAGAGGAGAAGCAGGAGGAGAAGAAGGAGGAGGAGGAGGAGAAGGGAGAGGAGGAAAAGGAACAGAAATGCAGTAGACAAATGAAAGCTGAATGTGAAAATGTGAACTGAACACTGATCACCTGGATCATTCCAATTCTAAAGGTAATTCACAAGGGGAAATTCCGGAAATGCTGAGACCAAGGCAACAACTTTTGAAGACTATGAATTTAGACCTCTATGGTCCAGCATGCTCATGGGATAAACATGCAGCTTTTTTTTTTTTTTTTTTTTTTGAGAGAGAGAGAGAGAGAGAGAGAGAGAGAGAGAATTTTAATATTTATTTTTTAGTTTTCAGCGGACACAACATCTTTGTTTGTATGTGGTGCTGAGGATCGAACCCGGGCCACACGCATGCCAGGCGAGCGCGCTAACGCTTGAGCCACATCCCCAGCCCAAGATGCAGCTTTTTAACTTACAAGTATTCTAACTATTCACTCTTTCATTTACATTTTTTTTTAAACAGACAGTACATTTCTCCATTAGTGGATTCCTTCCACTATAGATTAAAAAGGCTTACTTCTGGACTCACGATCAACCTAATAATGTATGTGACTGACTCTGGCTAGTATTTCAGGCCAGGAACTGAGAGATCTTGACACTCTGCAACAATGTAACAGGGGATAAATAGTGGAAATTTCAGTGCAAATTAAAGTTATGCATTTTAAAAGAAAATATATATTTTTTAAAAAATGAATGCCTCACATAAGATGAGGATATAAGTAAATAAGTAACTACTTCTTACATGACCATAGTTGAGAAGGTAAAACAATTCAAATATGGAGTTATTTGTTGCATTATCATTTGTTGAATTATCCATATGTTGGCTTTAAACAGATTTACACTGACA
Source organism: Marmota marmota marmota (assembly GCF_001458135.2). Taxonomy (NCBI): domain Eukaryota; kingdom Metazoa; phylum Chordata; class Mammalia; order Rodentia; family Sciuridae; genus Marmota; species Marmota marmota. The sequence goes on along the minus strand of NW_026000243.1, from coordinate 6,580,666 downwards.
AGCATACATCTTTGGATTTATTTCTCAAAATAACATTACATATTCTAAGTTTCTTCAAAGATCTATTTAAAGATTCCTATCAGAATGTACTTCAAGATTCCCTGAACAAATGTAATTTCATTCATTGTGGTAAATAAAACAAAACTATTAAAAGGTGTTAACAGTTTAATTAATTATCATACTCTAGTGGTTGACTCCCATATTACTCTATTTGCTGTCTATACATTTTTTAAGGCTTACATTAAGTTCACATACACATATATGTATGTGTGTGTGTGTGTGTGTGTGTATATATATATATATATATATATATATATATATATATACAAACAATTTGAATTTAATTAATTGTGGCATTTGTGGTCATTCTCCATAAAAAGTTAGTCTTCAGGCTGTTTGTAATGAAAGTGGCTTAGTTTCTGCTGGAAAATCTGATTCAGTTTACATCATTTTGACTTATAGCACCTCTGCCAGGAATTAAATCTAAGAGTTTAAGACTGTCCTGCTTTTTCCCCAGGTCTGTAGAGGCCTGTTGCTTTTAATGGGTTATGTGTAGGACACAAGGATATGACTCATCTACCTACTTAACAGTCATAAAAAAGTAATGCAAACAGCTTAGCTGCAGTCATAACTCTTATTGTATGGACTACAGTGAACTTGCATTATCATTTAGCTGCTGGGATTTTATAGGAAGGGCATTTCTGCCCAGTGAATGAAGTGTCTGTTACATTCAATGTCATCAATGTCACAAATGTAACTGGTTTTAGTGATTGTAGGATATAGGTGCTGAACTATTTCTCTTGTTATTGAACATCTCTGCCAACCCTTTTATTGTCTCCCTGCTTTGAAGAAGAGAAACCAAATGGCTGCTTTTGCAGAATCCTCTCCTCTGTGAAGTTCCAGGGGAGACCATCCAATGAGAGATACTCAAATCAGGAAGGGGGAAGAGAGGTGAGACCAGTATTTTCCAGAGGCAGTTGTAGGCAGATGCCCAGAGAAATAAGGAGTTCGAAGCAGCTTCCAGATGAACTTTTTGAGAATTGCCTGTATTGTGCTTCAGGCTGAGACAGGTGTCAGGAGCATCTTAGAGTTCATAAGCTTTGCTGTCTCCCAGGTGAGCTCTTGAGAATCTTTTCCTTCCATGCTCCAGGCTAGTCTTTGCTTCTCTGGTGGTCTTATTCTACTGTCTTAAAATTCTTCATACTTGGAAGATACAGAGTGGCTTCTATTTTTCTGATAAAACCCTGACTGATACAATAAGTAATTATTAGAAATTTAATACAAAGTAAAACAAAAAGAACATGCAAAACATAGGTTAAAATAAACTACCAATGAGCTACATCTACTATAAAAGTAGGACAACCAAAGGCTGACCAAACAGAAGAATAAAAAAGTATTAACCAATCAATTATAAGCAATCATTTAAATGTATTAAAATTTTGATTATAAATTATCAGATTATTATATATCACATATGTGAACACATAATTTGCATATAAATGTATTATTTATAAGTATAATATAGAATATGTTAAAGAGAAAAGATTAATAAGAATAATATAAAATACTACATGAATATAATATAAAATATATATTTAGAGATAAAACTACTTTATATTAAATTTTATTATTTATGTATATATAATACCATTATGATACTGCATAATAATTTGGTCTTAGATATTGCTTTGTCTTGGGCCATAGATAGAAAATGCTCAGACTATAGGAATAATGTGGAATCTATAATATCGACACAAAGCTATCAAATGTGGGAACAACCAGAGATCTCCATTCAATACCATGTGAACGGCACTTGGCATGAAGCAGACATGGCACACAGAAAGCAAGCTCTTGATGAGAGATCACACCAGGGTTGGAAACACAGGAAAGCAGAAAATTGATTCATTGATTTGTTCATGCAATAAAAATTTTTATTAGTGCACTATAGTTATATATAATATTGGGTCCATTTTGACATAATTATACAAACATGGAGTTTAATTTGCTTCAATTCAGTTCCTAGGACTTCCTCTTTTATCCCCCTCTTCCTACTCCTGTTCCCTTTTATCTACTGTAATGTTTTTTCTTTATTTATAGTTTTTTAAAGTGCTTTATAGATATACATAAAGGTGAAATTCACTGTGGTATATTCATATGTGTACATAGGACAGTTTGGTCAATTCCATTCCACCATTCCTCCCATTTCCCATCCTTCCTCCCTCCCTCTCAGTCATCCTTCTTTACTTATCTCTCTTCTGTATGCAACAAATATTTTTGAGCACTTCTGATCTCCATGTACTATAATAAATGGTGGGGGAGGCAATGTGAACAAAATAGACATGGTAACTGCCCTTAAGGTGCTCAAAGTCTACTTGGAGATATGGACAAGTAAATAGCCAGTTCCAATTGATTGTGAGGTGTGCTGTGATGCAAGAAGTACGCTGTGTTATAGGAACACCTACAAAAGGCAGCTTTCTCAGAATTAGGGAATAGGGTCTGGGGTGGGGACAGAGAGGCTTCCTGAGGTGATCTCCAAGATAAGACTTGAAGGAGGAAAAAAGGTCAGGAGGTCAGAGTACATGGAATGGAGGAGATGAAGGCTGTTTTCAGTTTGTACAAAGGCCCAGAGGCCAGAGTGGGCTCAGAGGAGGTCTCAGTGAACATTCCATTGTGAAGTGGTAGTGGTGAGTTCTGAGGGCAAGGGAGAGATGTTGAGTGACATGATCAGTCTTTTGATTTCAAAACATCCCTTTGGCTGAAGGATCAAGAATGAATTCCAAGAGAGCATGACTAAGTGGAGAGACCATCAAAGGCTGTCTTAATGATCCATACAAGACATGTACATAGCCTGGATGTCCATAATGTATATAGGATGCCCATTCTGGCAGTGGGGATGGCGAGAAGTCAGCAGCTACAAGCAACATTGAATGCATGACTGGAATGGGAGAAGTCAAGGATGACTCATTCTACACATATGGAAACTGAAGCTCAGAGGGATTACCTAGCTCACCTAAGGTCACATAGCTCAGAAGCAGTGGAATTAGGATTCAAACTTCCATTTGTCTGACTCAGGAATTTTTGATTTTAACTACAAGCTCTATAGGATATACTTCAGAACATGGTCACAGATGTTCAATTCTTAAAAAATAATTAAATGAGGTCATTATGTCATATAAGTTACCATTTTGTATTAATGTAACCTAGTGGTTCTGCTGGGTTCTCTTCATCTCATCTGTACTGTAAATTTTCTTAGTTGATTTAACTTATTTTTATAAGCATTTCCTCTATGTGTGTAAATGATGTTTTAATTAAAGGAGAAAGAAGGATTTCTCCCCCATCACTACCATTTTGTTTTCCATTTAAAGTAAAACCAATGCCATTTCTCCTTAACTTTTTGGAGTCTATGAATTTGTAACTATGAAACTTCTAGAAGCTAAAAGCCATAACCAGCTGTCACACTTTGTTTGCCAGATGACTAAAGTAATGGGTAAGACCAAGAAAGCTGTAAAGTAATTACCCATATTGCTTCCAAACACCTACCACTTCTCTTATATTTCAGATCTATTAAACAAGTCCAAAATAGTTGGAAACAAATACTGACATGCCCATGATTCTAACTCCCTTTTATTTGCTGACGAGTCTTAAGCCTCCTCCAGAAGAGAAGCCTTTGCAAGTTCCAGACACTGAAGGGCATCCCAGTCAGTTTAAGTCTCCTTGATCTTTGTATGTCCCAATAGTCTCGGTGGAGCTTATTGAGGCCCCTCACCACCCAACTCTTTCCTAAGCCTTCACCAGGCAACTCAACAAAACTAGACACTTAAAACTTATTCTAGATTTCTCTTTCTCTCCTATTCCTCATATCTAATCAGGCACTAAATTCCGATGATTCTACCTTCTAAAGACTTCTCTAATTTTTTCTTTCCTTTCCATTTCCTCTATGGCTGTCTTACTGGAGAGCAGTGATTTGAAGTTAGTATCCTGCCAGATACTAATTTTTGTGATGCAGAAACAAGATGCAAAATCCCCAAACTCAAGTTATTTGTATTTTCCTGATACTTATATGTTTTAAAATCATAATGATTGGCCATAATAATAAACAATTAACAGTTTTTCTGCAATAGGATTATACAAAAAATTCAAGAAGTTTTCTGTAAAGAAAGAAAAAGATACAGTAATAAATACTTGCCTATTATTATTATAAAATCGTATATTGTAATAATAAGTGAAAAAATGCCCTCTGTTATAGATAGTTGATTAAAGAAAACACAAGAAGAAAGGAACATTAGTATAATATAAATGGCTAATAAAGATCACTAAAAAATAGGAAGGTAAGTTGGTGTGGAGGTACATACCTGATTCCTAGCTGCTCAGGGGCCTGAGGCAAGAGGACAGCTAGAACCCAAGAGTTAGAGTTCATCATGGGCAGCACAGGAAAAGCCCATCTCCAAAACAAAACAAAACGAAAATGGAAAAATAATGCCCCAAATATTTTAATATTTAAAAACTTATTCTTTACATAAAATTATAAAGCACATAAGCATGAATTTTTTTTTGTTCAGTAGTTTTAGATTTTCTTTTGGGACAGATATTAAGGAACACGTTGCTTCCTATAGCTTCATTTCCATTTTTATTCATGCAAATATTTTTTCTAGTTGCACTGGCATTCCTTTTGCTATTCCAGTAGATGCTACTTTTGTTAATTCAGAGTTTAGCTCATTTTCTGGTTTCTTACTAGAATATTATATAATAACATAGATCTATTCTCTTTATATTTATTTAATCAAAATATCTGCAGAGAACTATAGCATGTAATGGATATTTAAATACTAGAAAATGCCAACAAACATTGGGTAATCCTCCAGTAATGTAACATTCATAACTTCTAACAAGGTTAATAGCACACTCACAGGCTTGCATGCCAAAGTGGCCCGTGTAGGGATTTATTTTGTTTCCCAAACTTGTTATTTCTTGGCAAACCACTCTCAGGATTTGTATAATGTACACTATATGTGCAAACTTATATTTATTTTATTGTCAAAAATGACTTACTAGCAGTAGACAGGGACACGAAAATATACTTACACCATGGCAGTAGCTGTAGGCAAGACTGATTAGATCCTGGCTGCTTCTCCTTCCATGCATCTGCCCCAATTTCCAAAACACTAGCCTTAGTATTTGCCTCTGCAGCTCAGCGTTCCTTCCTGTTTTACATTTGACTTGCTATCAGTGGATTCCTTTGGGCCATTAATGTTAATTAAGCTAATTCTCACAGAAGAATTATATCCCCTTTCTTGTTATATATTTTCCAGCTGATTTTTTAAAAATTCATAATTTAGAAAAATATATAAATTTCTCTAGAAATGCCAGGAAATTCCACGTGGAAACATCAGTACACACCCTACCACCAATATTTTTGTCAAATAACCACTTCACTGACCTCTGGACTCTTGCTGTGTGTCCTCTCAATCCATCCTCTTCACTGCTTATTCTGCAAAGGGGCCATTCATTTAACAACTTGGGTGATAATTTAAAATACGCCTGCCTTTCCCACTCAACTGAACATTTCTCAAAGACAGAGACCAAGTCTTATTCAGCTCTTGATCTCTTATATCTAGTGATGAATTGGCACATTCCAGATTTTTAATAAATGTTTGATAAATTGAGATGAATTCAATTGAATTTATTTGAATCAGAAAGATAATGAAGTCTTCTGTTTTGGGAAACCTGGTGGGCGAGACACCTCTCCCACTACAAATTCCTAGAAGTTCTAGATAGGATATAACTAAGAGGTTTTAAAGCAGAGCTGAACTCAGAAGGGTAAACAAGGAAGACTTTAAGCAGCACAAACAAGCACAACAAGAACAAAAACTCTGAAAGCTTGAGGCAGCAAGCAGTGAAGCTGACAGCAACAGGGATGGGGTGGAGACGGTGGCAGGCTGGTGCAGTGTTAGACCAGTAATTAGGCTGAGGCTTCTGTAATCATGCAAAGATAGAAAGCCATCTAGGAAGATGTGTCATGTGCTCACCAGGTCAGTCTTAAGCCATGCTGACTGAAGGACAGACATCCATGTACAAATAGTATTGTCCTTTTCACTTTTTCAATATGCCTTTGACTGTTGTTCCTCCTGGTGGGCTGAGTGCTGGGCAGGTGTTTGTTCAACCTCAAGAGATCACATTCTAGGGAAGCAGTTCAAGATGTGATGGGGAGACATGCTCTTTTGTGTTTATGCTATTTAATTGTGAATGCTAAATTTAATATGACCAAGAAACACATTTTCACTCACATTCTGCTTACTCTGGATAAACTCGTCCTGTGGACACCATGAGTGATGCATACATTATAGCAACTTCCAAAAGAGTCACTGGGAGCCAGTATTCATGGGCAGCACGAGGGATGAGCCAATGCTTGAGCTGTGATGCAACAACTAGCGTTAGGTAATAAATGGTTTTAGGGAACTGCAGAGGCAAGGAGATTTACGTTGTTTCAATATAAACAGATTCCAAAGAGTTGTACATATATTATCAATTACTTCAATTTGCATGTGCCTATGAGTTTTGCAATGCATTTTTAATTAAACTGTTTATGCAGATGAGAACCCTACAACATATATCTGCCCAGGACCGTGTATGCATTTAGGGTGTCTCTGCCCCTGGTTTCTTTCTGCTAGCTCCTATTTCAATGCTTGCTTTTCTGTAGGTAGACTGTGTAGAAATGGATTCTAATAAGAAATGTGAGACATAAGAAGAAAAAATTGTAAGATTAGATCAAGCTGAATTTATTAGTATTATATACGAGATTTAATATATTGACCAAACAAGTAGAAATAGTACTTAACAGAAGCCTAGACTCAACAATGGAGTTTCTCAAATTTATCATGGAGAAGAATCACCCAGTGATTTTATTAGATGCAGATTCTGATTCCGCAGATCTGGGGTGTTCCTGGGATTATACATTTTAAACAAGTTCTAATTCATAGATCATACTCAAATAGCAAAAACTTACAACCAATAACATAGAAAAAAGAGTCTAAAGTGTTGGGAGATAGGAATGTTGGAACACTTAATGTGAGACATTTGCTCAGTCATTTCCAGGAAGCCCAAGAGGATAACCCCTCACTAAGACACAAAAACTGCATTGCTGGGGGAATGTCAGAATTATTAAAAAAGTGTTGTGGCTACAGTCACAGGCCAGAGCCCATGATGTCAGATACCGTGATGGAATTGGGTGCTCTGATTTTGGTGGAAATAATAAACTGAGGGCATGGTAGAAAACTAGTGGAGGTGGTTCTTAGCCACCAAATATAGGTGGGAAAAAACTACCATTGTAAACTGATGGGAGAGAGAGGGTGCTATGATCTGAATGTTTATACCCCAAATTCCTATGTTGAAATCTGAATCCCCAAGGTGGTAACATTAGGAGGTGGGCCTTTAGGAGGTGATTAGGTTGTGAAGGTGGAGTCCTGGGGGATGGGATTAGTGTCTTTATAAAAGAGACTTTCCACTTGTGAAGATATACCGAGGAGGTATCATTGATGAAATATAGTCCTCTGAATCTGCTGGTGCCTTGATCATGGACTTCTCAGCCTCCAGAACTGTGAGAAATAAATTTCTGTTGTTTATAAACCACCTAGTTTAAGGTATTTTGTTATAGCAGACCAAATGAACTTAGAGGGATAATTTTTTTCCCTTGTTTGGATCTATATAATGTCAAATTGATCAGGGTCCCAAAGGAACAGAATGAAAGGGAAATCTGTTAAAGTACTCATTGAAATGCATAAGTAGAAGTATTTTACATCTGATGGGCAAAAATATGACTAGAAACACCGTAGTGGGGTTGTCATAGCCTCTTACCCAGCTCCCAAAGGGAGGTCAGAAATCCTTGGAGTCCTCTGTTAGCCCCCTGTAAGTCACAGGTTTCGCTTGTAAAAAAGCTATGTGGATCTTTGAGGATGACCATGGATTGTCTCAGACTTAATCATGAGGTGACACCAACCAAAGCTACTGTCCTGAATGTTGTGTGTTTACTGGTAAAAGCTCACAGATCCCCTGGCACCTGCAGCCTTTGTTTTTCACGTGGCAATATCAGCAGTACACTTTCACTCTATTTCCTCAGAGTCGTGTCAATCTCCTGACCTCTGTCATAATATAGTATTTAGGAATCTTGAGAGACTTGATAATTCACAGAACATGATTCTGCAACATTACAATGATGATATTATTATAATTATATCTGGAGAGCAGGAAGTATCACATAACTTAAATTAAAAAAAAAATCTTAATAAGGACACATGTACCAGAAGATGGGAGATAAACCCCATGAAACTCCAGGGAACAGAACAACCAATTATGTCAGGATATCCTTCTGTAAAGTGAGGGACATATCTCTGTAACTTGAAATCCACCATGAAGAAGGACATATAGAACTTGATGGGATTCTTCAGATTTTGGAAGCAAATGTATACTTCATTTAAGTGAGCCACTCTGTTCTTTTTACAAAGTAATTTATAAAGCTGTCTATTTTGAACAAATCCTAGAATAAGAAAAACTAAGACACATCTAGACCATAATGTAAGCAATTCTGCAACTCAGGTCTTATGACCTAGCAGTTCCAATGGTAACTAAAGTGTCTCTGGTAGCCAGGGATGCTTTATGGATTCTACAGTAAGACCCAATGACAGAACCATAGCTTTGACTCCTAGGGATTTGGAGTAAGGTTGTCCATTCTCTGCTAATAACTACAAAAAGCAATTCTTGGCATAATAATATCCTTTGGTAGAAACGGAGTGCCTGATTGGGAGATACCATGTAACTGTGATTGAAATATCATCATAAAGTGGGTATTCTCTGATCCACTAAATAGTAAAATTGGACACGTGTAGAAAGTCAAACGGACATGGCAGATCAGGAATGCACAAATAAATTACACAAGCAAGTGACTTAAGCTTCTATGGTATCGGCACCTACTCCTTTGCCACCACACCCTCAACTTATAGCTACAAGCTTATGAAGCATTCTTTTTTATGACCAATTAACAGAGTAAGAATAATCACAGGTGCAATGCTAAAACAGGCCTGCACAGTATACTGGTGCTGGCTAGAAGTGGATGGCTTCTGCATATCCTACTCCAAAAGAAGCAAAGACATGAATATTTAGGAATAAATATAACAGAAGCCATCTACAACCTCTAAACTGAAACAACAAAACATTACTGAAAGAAATTAAAGAAGAACAATAGGCAAATAGAGAAATTTATCGTGTTCATGTATCAGAGGTCTCAATATTATTAAGATTGTAATCCTCTCCAAATTGACCTATAGATTTGACACTATCCCAACTAAAGTTCAAGCATCCTATTTTATAAAAATTAATGCAGTTTCTAAAATTTATTTGAAAACAAAAACGAATACCAAAGCCAGTTTTAAAAGAAGAACAAAGTTGGAGGACTTATCCTACCTAATTTCAAGACTTATTTTAAATTTCTGATAAACAAAACAATTTGGAATTGCCAAAATAATAAGCATAGAGATCAGCAGGATAGGATAGAGAGCTTAGGGATAGACACATATAAACTGGATCAAATTTCAACCAAGGTACAAATGAACTTCAATGGGGAAAAGGAACATCTTTTTAAAAATGGTGCTTCAATAACTAGATGTCCATATGTAAAAATAAAAATAAACTTTAACCTTTACTTCACATCATACATCAACATAGACTTAAGATTGATCATATATCTAAATGTAAAACCTATAACAAGCCTCCTCAAAACATAACTTAAAAAATAATAAAATCTTTGTGATTTTAGGCCAGATAAATATTTCTTAAGATGCTAAAGACACAAATTACAAAAGAAGAAAGGTGGTAAAATTGACTTGATAAATGGATTCTTCTCTAACGTAGACCATATCTTATGCCACAAAGCAACTCTTAGCAAATACAAAAAAGTACAAATACTACCTTGCATTCTAACAGATCATAATGGAATAAAATTAGAAATCAATGAAAAAATAAAACATAAAAATTACTTCAACTGGAGACTAAGTAATATGCTATTGAATGATGAATGGATAGCAAAAGAAATCAGGAATAAAATAAAAAAATACTTAGCAGTAAATAAGAACACTGATATAACATATGAAAATCTCTGGGACGCTATGAAGGCAGTGCTAAGAGGAAAGTTCATTGCATCAAGCTCATACATTAAAAGAATAAAAAGTCAACAAATAAATGACCTAACATTACATTTAGAAGCCCTAGAAAAAGAACAAATCAACACCCAAAGCAGTAGAAGACAGAAAATAATTAAAATCAGAACTGAAATCAATGAAATTGAAACAAAAGAAACAATTCAAATAATTGACAAAATGAAAAGTTGGCAGTTTGGAAAAAATAAATAAAATTGATAAACCCTTAGCCACACTAATGAAGAGGTAGAGAGAGAACTCAAATTACTAAAATTTATGATAAAAAAGGAAATATTATGATGGACATTACTGAAATACAAAAAATAATTAGAAACTATTTTGAAAATTTATATTCCAATAAAATAGAAAATCTCAAAGACATTGACAAAGTTCTAGAGATATATGACTTACCCAAACTGAATCAGGAGGACATATACAATTTAAACAGATCAATTTCAAGCAATGAAATGAAGATGCCATCAAAAGCCTACCAACGACAAAAAGCCCAGGACCAAATGGATTCTTAGCCAAGTTCTACAAGACCTTCAAAGAAGAACCAACACCAATACTTCTCAAATTATTCCATGAAATAGAAAATGAGAGAACCCTTTCAAACTCCTTCTATGAGGCTAGTATTATCCTGATACCAGAACCAGACAAAGATACATCAAGGAAAGAAAACTTCAGACCAATATCCCTGATGAACATAGATGCAAAATTCTCAATAAAATTCTGGAAATTCACATTAAAAAATATATTAAAAAATATAGTGTACCACTATCAAGTGGGGTTCATCCCAGGGAGACAAGGTTGGTTCAACATATGTAATAAATCAATAAGTGTCATTCATCACATTAATAGATTTAAAGACAAGAATCATATCATCATCTCACTGGATGCAGAAAAAGCATTTTCAAAATACAGCACCCCTTCATGTCCAAAACACTAGAAAAACTAGTGATAGTAGGAAAATACCTCAACATTGTAAAAGCTATCTATGCTAAATCCAAGGCCAACATCATTCTAAATGGAGAAAAATTGAAAGCATTCCCTCTAAGACCTGGAACAAGACAAGGATGCCCTCTTTCACCACTTCTATTCAACATAGTCCTGGAAACTCTAGCTAGAGCAATCAGAGAGATAAAAGAAATTAAAGGGATATGAATAGGAAAAGAAGAACTCAAACTATCACTATTTGCAAATGTTTCTATATTTAGAAAATCCAAAAAATTCCAGAAAACTTCTTGAATAAAAGAATTTAGCAAAGTAGCAGGATATAAAATCAATACCCATCAATCAAAAATGTTCCTATACATCAGTGATGAATCCACTGAAAGAGAAATTAGGAAAACTACCCCATTCACAATAGCCTAAAAAAAAAATACTTGGGAGTCAATCTAACAAAAGAGGTGAAAGACCTCTACAACACAAACTACAGAACATTAAATTAAAAGATTGAAGAAGACTTTAGAAGATGGAAAGATCTCATTCTTTTGGATAAGCAGAATTAATATTGTCAAAATGGCTATGCTACCAAAAGCACTAGAGAGATTTAATGCAATTCCTATTAAAATTCTAATGACATTCTTCATAGAAATAGAAAGAGCAATCATGAAATTTATTTGGAAAAATAAGAGACCAGTATAGCCAAAGCAATCATTATTAAGAAAAGTGATTCAGGAGGCACCACAATATCAGAATTTAAACTATACTACAGAGCCATAGTAATAAAATGGCATGGTATTGGGACCAAAACAGGCACATAGACCAATGGCACAGAATAGAAAGCACAGAGACAAACCCACATAAATATCTCATACTAAAAAAAAGACACCAAAAACATTCATTGGAGAAAAAATAGCCTATTCAACAAATGGTGCTGGCAAAACTGGAAATCTATATGTAGTAAAATGAAATTAAACCTCTATCTCTCACCCTACACAAAACTCAACTCAAAGGGGATCAAAGACTTAGACACTAGAACGGAGACCCTGCTTCTAATAGAAGAAAAAGGAGGACCAAATCTTCACTGTGTCGACTTAGGAACTGACTTCCTTAACAAGACTCCTAAAGCACAAGAAATAAAATCAAGAATCAATAAATGGGATGGATTCAAACGAAAAAAATTCTTCTCAGCAAAGGAAGCAATCAATAATATGAAGAGAGGGCCTACAGAATGAGAGAAAATCTTTACCACATTCACCTCAGATATAGCACTAATATCTAGGATATGTAAAGAACTCAAAAACCTCAACACCAAAAAAGCAAATAACCCAGTCAATAAATGGGCTAAGAGACTGAACAGACACTTCACAAAAAAAGAAATACAATCTGAAATACAAGATGAAAAAATGTTCATCATCTTTAGCAATTAGAGAAATGCAAATCAAAACTACTGTAAGATTTCATTTCACTCCAATCAGAATGACAATTATCAAGAATACAAGCAACAGGGGATTCTGAAGATGGCGGCGAAGGGAGTGCATTACCCCCGTGTACCGCGTCACTGTGCGGGAGAATGACGAGTTAGAACTGCTAAAAGCTATCTTGTTAGGAATTTCCAGCAGAATTGGGGTGCTCCAAAACCTAGGGGAAGGATTTCCATCGCATGAGGATCAGCTACGGGGGCTCAAACGCGAGAGATTTGTCCACACGGAGGGTCGCGCTGCTTATTCAGCAAATTGCCCTGCGGCTAGAGTCTGAGGCGCACACTGGGAAACGAGGAGATAGCAACGCAAAGATACAGCGCTGCAGTTTCTGTGGGCTTCTGCCAGCTGTGAAATCACCTTACTCAGTGCTGAATTCTGGGTTTGAGATGGGGGAAGGAAGCGGTCCAATTCGGTTCTCCACGCCGGTCAGACCACAGAGGAAGCCAGCGGCCACCATGTTGGAGAGCTGACATCACCATCCCTGTTTTTGACTGATCTCAGCTCATTCAGCCATAGAACAGGTAATTTCAGGCTGCCATTCGCCTGCGGCTTGCAGACAAATTACTCAGGCTCAATGCTAAAGAACCCGTGGAAACTGCTTCTTGGAGCCTGCTCTTATCAGAACATACACCGAGCACGGAGCGGCCGAGTTCCGGCTCCCGGAACTGCTCTGGCCCAGGGCTAAAG
>NW_026000243.1:6492793-6563761 GCF_001458135.2 Marmota marmota marmota | reverse complement strand
GGGGGCAGAGAGAGAAGAGGGGAGGGGAGGGGAGGGGAGGGGGGATAGTAGAGGATAGGAAAGGCAGCAGAATACAACAGACACTAGTATGGCAACATGTAAATCAATGGATATGTAACTGATGTGATTCTGCAACCTGTATACGGGGTAAAACCCACTTGAATCAAAGTGTGAAATATGATATATCAAGAACTATGTAATGTTTTGAACAACCAGCAATAAAAAATTAAAAAAAAAGAATTAATGCCAAAAAAAAAAAGAATACAAGCAACAGTAAGTGTTGGTGAGGGTGTAGGGAAAAAGGTACACTCATACATTGCTGGTGGGACTACAAATTGGTGCAACCACTCTGGAAAGCAGTGTGGAGATTCCTCAGATAACTTGGAATGGAATCACCATTTGACCCAGCTATCCCACTCCTCAGTTTATACCCAAATGATTTAAAATCAGCATACTACAGGGACATAGCCACAACAATGTTTATAGCAGCACAGTTCACAATAGCTAAACTGTGGAACCATCCTAGATGTCCTTCAGTAGATGAGTGGATAAAGAAAATGTGGTATATATACACAATGGAGTATTTCTCAGCCTTAAAGAAAAATGAAATTATGGCATTTGCAGGTAAATGGATGGAGCTGGAGAATATCATGCTAAGCGAAAAAAGCCAACCCCCACAAAACAAAATCTGAATGTTTTCTCTGATATGCAGATGCTATTTCACAATAAGGGGGGGTGTGGTGGGAAGAATAGAGGTATTTTGTACTAGGCACAGGGGAGTGAAGAGAGGGGAGGGGATATGAGGGGAGGAAGGATAGTAGAATGAATTGGACATTATTACCCATGTACATACATGATTACATGACTGGTATAATTCTATACCATGCACAACCAGAAGAATGATGTGTCAAAATGTGTCCTACTGTCATGTATAATTAATTAGAACAAGTAAAAAAAATGTAAAGAAACTTTTGCGTTTTGAAAGATACACTTGAGCAAATAAAAAAGACATACCAGACTAGGAGAAAATACCATACATATGGTATTATATATGATATATTCATAATATTTTCTTATATATGAAAAACCTATATATACAATATAAAAAGAACTCTCATAATTTAATAAATAATAACAAAAGGATTTAATAAAAAAAATGGGTGAAAGATTTGAATGACATTTCACCAAAGAAGATATGTTAATGGCTAATAATCACATGTAAATAATCCACTCATCAAACTAAAGGCAAACTAAAACCACAATTAGGACAAGAAGTGGGTGGCTGGAGGTGTCTGCACAGAGGATGACAGTCTGAGACATCATTGCCAAACTGGGAACTGGAGTGATAGCCGAGACTGACCCCTAGACTGTGCAGGACCTCACCTCAGTGGTGCAGACAGTCCTGCAGCAGATGCAAGATGAATTTTAGGCCATGTCTGACCAGATCATTGGAAGACTTGATGAAATGAGTGGTTGCATTGATGATCTGGAGAAAAACATTACAGGCCTCCTGACACAGGCAGGGGTGGAAGAACTTCAAGGCAAAAACAAGATACCTGCTACACAAGAGAGTTGAAGGTTGCTAATTATCTCGAATACCATATTTTTAAGCCAAGAGAAGACTGAATGGCTTTTTACAATTTTTTTTTTTTTTTGCAACTAAGAGTAGACAGGTTTTTATACTATAGTGCATTCTTTTCATATATTATCTAATTAGTTTTTAGAGTGATTTTTTCCCCTAAGTTTCTTAAACATGGTATCTTCCCATCTTGGAACTTGGTCAATTGTGCTCTTAATATTAAACATTAGAATGCATAAAATTGTCAAAAATTTTAGTGTATTTTGTGAAGTCATTTTTTCTGCCATTCTTTTGTAGTAGTTGCTGTTTGAAAAAAATGTTGCTGAATAATTTTTTTTTATTAAATAAGTAATAAATCCTTCATTTTTGTGGGACTTGATGGAGTAAAAAAACATTTGCAGAGTTCAGATTCTTTTATTTTCAGTACTATGTGACTATTGCTCTAACATTAAACAATGTGTTCGCAATAATTTCCAAATGGCTAAAAGTTCTGTATTCAGAAATGTCTATCTCTACTTTGTTGCCAAAACCCAGAATTGAACTGCAACTTATGACTAGTCTGTGAGATCAGATGCTAAAGTCAGTGAAGAGTAACCACAGCCACTTAACTATATCAGCATTTTAAAATACAGGAAATGCCCTAATAGTCTGATGTAATGAGGCATTCCTTTGTGTTTTGCCTGAGATTCTAGTACTTCTAGTTGTTCATCTACAATGTTCACCACAAAGAAACAAAAGGGCAGGATTTTAAAACTCAATTATTCTATCCTTTCTTTGAGCTATTGATTGGAGGAGAGAAAAAGAAAAGAGAGAGACAGTGTTGAGTCTGCGCCAGTCACTTAGTCAGAAAATGGTGAACGACTGGTCGTAGATTCAGATTTTAAGAAATATTCTAGGCCTGGCGTGGTGATGCATGCCTGTAATCACAGGGACTCTAGAAGCTGAGGTAGGAGGATCATGAGTTCAAAGCCAGCCTCAGCACCTTAGCAAAGCCCTAAGCAACTCACTGAGACCCTGCCTCAAAATAAAAATAAAAAGGGTTGGGGATGTGGCTTAGTGGTTAAGTGCCCCTGGGTTCAATCCCCTATACCAAATAAGTAAATAAATAAATAAAATAAAAACCAAACAAAACAAATAAATAAAATACTATTCTATTTGAGCTCTTTCTCACCTAAATTCTTGCAGAGTAACAATTTTTTTTTTGTTGATTATAGAAGACAGAGATAGTAACATTTGCAATTCAAAAATTCAGTAACAGGAGTGCTGAGCCTAGAAGTCAATATTGATGACCTGGAAGGCAATCCACGTGAATGTCACCACAAAGTAATTTCCTACAACCAAATCATGATGCCTGAAAATGCCAAGGATTGGTGTGGTCTTCATAAAGGGAAACCAATGAAAACAGTAGGATTTAAGTTTCCCATTGCACCAGTTTCTTGTTTGTATTGTAAATATATAATATTAAGGGAAAAACTCCCACAATTAGATATTGCCATATAACCATGAGAATATCTACCAAGTATTGGCATAGATATGGGGCAGTTGGAACATCCATATACTGCTTTAGGGGACATAAAATGGTATATGTACATTGATAAAAAGTGAAGATTTTTTAAAATAAGCATATACCTAACATGACCAGTCATTCCACCCCATGGTATTTTATCAAGAGAAACAAAAATATGTGTCAAAACAAAGGCTTGTACAAGGATACTCATGCAGTTTTATTTGTAATAGCTTCAAACTGGAAAGAGTCCAAACACTGATCCCCAGGTAAACCAATCAGGCAAATCCAGAATATAGAAATGTTTTACAAGACAGGAGGCCTGGACTGTACAGAAGATTTCACGTAATGGAGAACAGAGGAGGAGGGGGAGAATATCTAGGCTGATGGAAATGATTGAGACATAGTGTCCAGTTGCAGTACATAAATTTTGACTGGATCTTAATGAAAAGGCAAAAACAGCTAGAGAGCACATATTTGAGACAACTGCAAAAATTTGAACATGCACAACATATGACAAGATATTGAATTAATGTTGCTTTTCCTAGGTGGGTAATGGTGATATCATTGCTTAAAAAATGACTGTTCTCTGGAGATGTGTTTTGAAATGTTTAGGATTGAAATGCCATGATAAGTACATTCTATTTTCAGATGAACTGTCAAAGAAAAAGAAGTGTGTGTGTGTGTGTGTGTGTGTGTGTGTGTGTGTGTAGAGAGAGAGAGCAGGAAAGGAGAGAGAGAGAGAGAGAGAGAGAGAGAGAACAATTTGACAAGAATTTAACAGATAGTGGATCTTACTTATTTGAGGGGATAGGATGGTTTCCATCTTATAGGTTGTACATTCTGTGTTGAAGGAACTGCTGAGCTAGAGCCAGTCCTTTTCCATCATATAGGTTTAAACATTTTCAAGAGAAAAACTAAAAAGAATTAAAGAGTTCACCCAACTTCCCCTAGTATTACCACAAGAATTTCAGCTATATTCTCTTCAAAAAGGATATGACAAAAATGTAATGATGCAGAAGATTAAAAGTAAAAGCCTGAAAAAAGATAAACCAAGCATAAAACAAGTTTTTAAAAGTTTCTATATAGTTACTGTGATGTCATCTCAAATTTTTAAGTTAAAACAGTATTAGTCATAAAGAGAATCAATACACAATAGAAAAAAAAAACAATTCATCAGGATAATTAAACAATCTTAAACATGTAGGCTTGTAGCAAGAGAACAACACTGCTTTCTCTTAGCTCCCACGAGGAGGGACTTTGCTGTGGTCCTGTCATCATTGCCCTGACTTACTCTGCCTTGGGAGGAGCTTGTCTGGTAGGGAGATTGACCATGATAACTGGGCATGTGCAGTTCAATTTTGCTGTATTCTTCCTTTTCGAGGCAAGCCGACCTCAGGAAGCCTGTGTTCCAATTTTCTTCAAAGCCTTGCTCCTCTTGGGGAAGAATTGCTGTGGTCTAGGGCTGCCTGCCACTGGCTGGGAGTGCTGCCCCCTTTTGGGGTTCAGCTCACAAGTCCATTTGACTCCCTTACCAACACATCTTCCAACTTAGCCTCTACTAATAAGAAAGGGAATATTTTGACCTACATATTTACTTTTTAGTTTAATTCATGATTTATTCAGATTTAGGCAGAGAAAAGAGTGTTATCTTTGGAGGCATTCCTCAGAAGTCCCAATAGTATGCAATTACCTCACTTTCTCTCTCTCTCTCTCTCTCTCTCTATATATATATATATATATCTATATATATATATAGAGAGAGAGAGAGAGAGAGAAATGTGTAGAAAAACGGGGAAAATAGAGAAGCCACAATCATATTGGAAAGTTTAGAAAAAGCTCAGGGAATAAGATTGATCTAAGATAAAGATCTACAGAACTTGACTCCCATTAATCAGAGAACATAACATTCCTTCAAGTGTTCCAAGATACTTACAAAATCTTACCATGTACTAGGTTACAAAGAAAGTTTCCAAAAATAGCAAAAAACAAACACAACAAAACAAGTCCAACAACAGTTTATATAATTAGACCAGATTCTCCAAGGCACAATACAGGTGAATGTAAAATTAGTAACTAAAAAATACAAACCTCTCTGTTCCCTTATATTTGGGTAGTTTAAGAACACTTCAAAAATAATCCCTAAAACAAGAAATCATATTGTGTGCTAGAGTTCTGTTGAAACTGTTTATGCCTAATTTGTTGATAAAGTATTGTAACAGTAGTGGAAGCAACAGCAACCAAATCTGTGAGACACGGCTGAGACAATATCTGAAGGAAAATGTGTAAGAAGAAGAGAAGACTAAAAATCAAAAAGCAAAATCCCCACTTCATGAAGGTAGAAAATCAAAACAAAAGGAACCCTCCCTGCCTAAAATCAGTGATTTTCAAGGAATTTCTAAGGTGATGTTAATTATTTGGAAAATATGAAAGGCCAAGATAGATTTGACAGTTTTAAAGAAAAACAAAGAGAGGAGATTGATTCTAACAAAGATTTATTATAAAATTACCAGTAATCAATACAGTGTGATATTGGCACAAGTGTAGATAAATAGACTAGGGATCAGCCAACTATGGCATGCGGGCTGAATTTGGCCTCCTGACTGTTTTATAAATAAAGTTTTATTGGCACACAGCTGCTTTTGCATTACAACAGCAAGTGGTGTGGTTGTGACAGACTCTAGGAACCACAAACCATAAAATAGTTATCTCACCTTTTACAGAAAGAGTTTGCTCACCCTTGAAATAAACCAGTGAAATAAAATAAAAGGCCCAGAGATGGACCAAAGAATATGTGGACAGAAATGACATTTCAAATCAATTAGGAAAGGGGGAAGTATTCAATTAGTAGATTTGGACTAATTAATTATACATATGAAGAAAGATAAAAACAGATTCCTTCTTTACATTTTACCCAAAAATAAATTCAGAAGGATCAAAGACCTAAATGTAAAAAGTAAAACAACATGTTAGACAAAAATATATGCAGTATCTTATGAACTTGAGATAGCAAAGAATCTGTTAAACAATATGTAAAAACAACTTAAACTCTAAAGGAAAAGATTGATCAATTTTGATTGTATCAAAATTTAAAACTTCCACATAATGAAGGATTCCATAGACCATGTTAAAAGACTAGCCACACACAGGAGGATAGATCTGCAAGGTACAGAGCAGGGAAAAGTTTAGTGTTTAGAATACAGAAAGAATTTCAAGACAGTAAGGAAAAGAGAACTCAAAAGAAAAACAGAAAAAGGATATTTCAGAAGAAGGTATCTGAATGGGTTATGGGAAGATGTTCACCTTATCAGTAATTAGGCAAATGAAAATTTCACGGCTATCAATTTAGAGAAAAAAATTAGTCTGGTTACATTAATATTGGCAAGAATGTGAGAGAAATCAGAAAGTTTTGTTCATTGCTGGTGATAGTCTATATTGGTACCCCTAATTTGGAAAACAGGTTAACAATTCTTGATAAAGGTAAAGATACATAAACTCTGTGACCCAATTATTTCCCTTCCAGGAATCTCTTTGGAGGGCCTCTTGCATAAGTGCCCAAGGAGACATGTATAAGCACATCCAAGGTGGCTCTGTCAGCAACAACAAAAAGTTGGAAATAACCCATTCACCTATCATTTGGGAAATGTCCTAATTTTATCCATGGTGAGGCCTTGGGGTTACCCAGGAGAGCCAGCATGGGCATGTTGCAGGTACCTGGAGACAGGTGTTAAGGGTAGTCACAATGGAGGGAGTGATCAAGTTTTCCTGAGGGAGCTGGGAGGGTGCTCACTAAAGATGACATTAAGTGTGTTCTGAAGTACGAATAGGTATTTGAAAGGCAGAGAGGAAAGAGACAAAACAAAATACAGAAAGGTCAGTTTAGACAGAGGACAACCAAAGGCATAAATCCTAGAGCCAGCCTGGGTCCTGGGAGGCTGGCAGCACAGTTGTCGTAGGAGTGGGGGGAGTCAGGGTTAGGATTGTAACAGGTAGGAAAGGTGATGCAACACAAGGAATGGGTGACCTCATTTATTGTGTAAAGAAATTTGGACTTTACTTCCCTAGGTAATCAATTCTAGAATTGATTCTAGAATGGGAGCAAATCTTAGCCAGCTTCTCCTTTAATAGGCGATTAATATCCAGACTATATAAAGAACTCAAAAATTGTAACACCAAGAAAACAAATAACCCAATCAAGAAATGGGCAAATGAAATAAAGAGACATTTCTCAAAAGAAGAAACACAAATGGCCAACAAATATATGAAAAAATGTTCAACATCTGTAGTTATCAAGGAAATGCAAATCAAAACTTCAGTGAGATTTCATCTCACTCCAGTCAGAAAGGCAATGATCAACAATATAATAATGAATGCTGGCAACGATATGGGGGAAAAGGTATACTCTTACTTTTTTGGTGGGACTGAAAATTAGTACAATCACTCAGGAAAGCAGTATGGAGACTCCTCAAAAAACTAGGGAAGGAACCACCATATGACAAAGAACTAAAATCAGCAGGTTATGGTGATACGATCATATTGATGCTTATAGCAGCGCAACTCACTATAGCCAAGATATGGAACCAGCTCAGGTGCCTATCAACAGATAAATGAATTAAGAAAATATAGAATATACACACAATGAAGTTTTACTCAGTCATAAAGAAGAATGAAATTATGGCATTTGCTGGTAAATGGAGGAATGTCCTACTAAGTGAAAAATGCCAGACAGAGAAAGTCAAGTGTTTTCTCTCATAGGTGGAAGCTAGAACAAAATAAGGGGAAGAAAGGGGGTAAGTCAAATATCATAAAGATAAGAGGGAAGATCAGTGAAATAGAAGAAAGAGAGATTGAGAGGGAGAGAAGAGAGAAAGGAAAGGGGGGGAAATACAGAACAAATTTGACAAAAATATGCTATGTGAGTGTATAAATATACCACAAAGAACTCCACTCTTATGTATATCTATAAGACATAAATTTTTTAAAAAAATGAGTGGAAGGAAGACCAGTACAGTAGAGAAAGTGGAAAAGAGGAAGGGAGGAGGGAAGGGAAGGGGGGACAGGACCAGGAACTGAGATGGAGTAAATTAAGCTCCAGGCATGTATGATTATGTCAAAATGAAACTATCATTTATAACTATAATGCACCATTAAAAGCCCCAAAAAGTGAGAAATGCATGGTTTAAAAGAAGAGAACTAGATTTTCATGTTTGTGTTTAATAGTTGTTGCTTGTTTTGATTGAAGTACATGAAGAAAAGTAGGTTTCATACAGATGTATAATGGGAAATTTTCTCTCAAAAGCCTCTTGAGAGAACTATGGATCTCCTCCTCCTTCTTCTCCTCTTCCTCATTCTTATTCTCTTCCTCCTCCTGTTTGTTTGTTTGCAGCACTGAGAATTGAACCCAGGTCCTTGCACATGCTAGCACCACTGAGCTACATCCCCAACCCAATTATGGATATTCTTTAATACTATACTGAAATTGGATAAATAGTAGTTTACTAATGGTTCATTTCAAATGTGGATTCTAAAGTCAGTTTAAAGAACATTTGAAACTCTGTTACATTAAAATCTATTGATCCATTTTACACCTTAATAGATCATTATATGCATAATTTTGTCACCTCAAGCTTGGTCATTTGGAAAATACTGGCTCAGTGAGTTACATAAAGCTTCTACTACACATGTACACATCTCATTAAACAAGATACCAAACAAATCCATGGACCTCCTGAAAGTGTGTTAGGTCACATTTGAGATCTTCTTCTAGAAGAGATGGAGGATACTGGGGAGAGGCATGCCCAAGTCACATTTGTTAAAATCACCACCATTCTTATCAGGAAAGTCCATAAGTGATGGAAAACTGCCATGATCATGGTTACAAGTGTATGTTTTCCAAATTTTTTTTATTTTTGTTTGAAAAAAACTTTTATCATTGATATCAAACACTATCAGCAATTTTCCTTGAAGTAACAAGCTTGCTTAATTAATTTTTGAGAATATGACTGTCAAATATCCAATAACTATAATACTACAGTAACCACAGGTTGTCTGTGAGTTGTACTTCTAAAAAGTTGTACTTCTAGAAAGTACAACTTAGGTAGAGGGGAAGAGCTAGCTGAGCATACAACTCACAGGATTGCACAAATGCTTTTGCCCGAGACTGCCCCTATATGCTGGTATGTGGCAGAATTGTTTACTAAGTGCTTTGCATGTGACACACAGAATATTAAAAGATGCTCATTCAAGGGCTGAGGTTTAATAAGATTAATTATTATTTACTGCTTCATATGAGCATGAATAACTGTTTTTTTTTTCTTTCTATGAGTATACAGAGTGTAAGACACAAATACTGGGAATCACGGACTTGGTTCCACACCTTCATTCAGGCTAAGGCACCTGACATTTACATAGTATTGCTTTTGCACCATCAGTGCAAATATCAACACAGTGAAAAGAGTAAAATAAGGTCCTCTATTATGAAAATAGTTTTGTCTTCATGGACCTCCTAAAAGTGTCTTGGGTCCCATTCGAGATCTGCTTCTAGAAGAGATGGAGGATACTGGGGAGAGGAAAGGGAGGATACTGGAGAGAGGCATGCCCAAATCACAATTCAGGAAGATCAGTCTGCTAGCAGTTGGATGGATAGTCTGGAGGTGGCAGTCTAAGGAGGAATGATGAAGGTTTGGATTTAGGACAGAAGCCTGGGCATAGGGAGCACAGGAGTAAGAAAAATGATAAATCTGAGATGAATCCCAGCTTCCATGATTACATGACTGGATTCACTAACATGGTAAACTCGGGAGAAGGAGAAGCTGGGGGCACAGCACATAGAATTCTCCTTTGGTTATGTTGACATTGAAGTACTGTCCATGGCAAGATGTTCAGAGGCAGGTGATTAATAGCTATTGAGATACATATTTAGAACTAAAATCAGAGGAAACATAGGCCTTGGAGAATTAGTCTAGAGCTTAGAGAACAACCTACCTACTATCAGGTATTAATGAATAGACAGAGGAAGTGGAATCTGCAAAGGAGATTTAGAAGGCACATTGAAAAAGACAGGAGGACCATAGGAGACTGGTATCATGGATGCAAGAGTGTTTCCAGAAGGTAAAGCTCAACAACAACAAATGCTACAGAGACAGAAGAACTAAAAGAAGTTCACGAAAACATAAACTCCAGGAAAATTTTTACCTTACTATATTCCTGTGTCTGGTTCAGAACAGAAATATATATTGTTGAATAAATGGATGGATCCTCTGGATATGGCCATTGAGGACCCTGATAACCTCTGCTATAATGGTTCTGCCGAGAATAAACTCAACATGCAGCCACGTATAGATGAGAAGAGAGGAGGGTGAGTGTAAGTTTTTTTGTTTTGGTTTGGTGTTTAGGAACTTGGTAATCAATGGAGGAAGGAAAGAGACAAAGCAAGAGCTTTCAAGTATAAAAGTATCAGAGTTGGAGAGGGCTGTTATTTTGTTAGGCTGATTTCATTCCCTTTTCTCCCTTTCTTTCCTTTCCTTTCTTTCTCTTCTTCAGAATAAAAGAGACTGATGTTTTTAAGCTCTGGAGAATGAGCAAGTAGAAAGGGAAAGGTTGACAATTATCAATTCTGAGTACTTCATTTACAGCTCTCTATTCTTGTAACCCACTCCATCCCCAAAGCCACAAATGGCTTGAAGAAACAAGAGTTCTCCTTGACACAAGGCATACTTTGAGCAGATCTTTGGTTGTGCCCATCGTTCACAAATAAGGCACTACTATACTAAGAGATCATGCCTCCCACTGTCTCCTCCTCTCCTTGTACCAGGCTGTGATAATGATCTGGGCCTCTTGGGCATTACTGGATATCAAGACATCCCAGACACGATGCAGCTCCAAGGTCTACCATGACAAGTCTGTCTGTGGGGCTCTTTGGAAGTGATCTCCCCGCTCTCACTCCTTGCCTCCTTTCCTGGAGTCTTCCCTCTGAGTCCTTTGTAGACATCCTTTCTCCCCTAAGTTTCCTCTATCACAGCAGGGACCACACTAGTTTGCAGATTCCTGCTCACAACCCTACTCCCTTGACTAGTCTAGAAGCTCTGTAAAGGAAGGTACCATGTCTTGTTCTGTGTGTTCTCAGTGGATCACACATAGCAAGGCTCACAAAGTGTTTTGCTGCATGAATTAATGAACAATGGGTTACTCCAAATCCTTTTTCATCCTGACTCTCTGCCTGGGGAAAGACAACCTGGGCAATGTAGCAGATTTAGAAATGAATCCAGAGTCGCAGTAGGTTATATGTAGTTTCCCTCTTAGAGTCTAATTTTCTCTAGCTGTAGACAGGCTGCAAGCAGTCTGCAGACTTGGAGGCAGCGCAGACTACATCATAATAACCATCTATTAAACTTCAAAGAGAGAAAAATTAAAAACATGAATAGGGCTAATTGCTGGCTGCCACAAATTGGTTCCTGGGCATTATAAGTGGTTTAATAGTTGGTGTAGATACTATTATGATAGGTTGGTGCCATATATAAATATGAACACAAAGAGATGCAGAGATAACCAAGACCAGGCTGTGACCTCACCAAATCACAGCTCCATGGCCCAAAGGGGAGAATTTTTTTATGTTCGCTGTGTTTGGCATAATTATCTGTCACAAAGTAGCCAAAAAGACTCTTGTTTAACAATTATATTACCTAAAGACATGGAGTCTGGTGAAACAAACCAAGAATTACTTACTATCCTGAATTAGGATTCAGGATGCCTGGGGGCCACTTCTGGCTCTGAAGCAACCAGCTGTATGCCCACAGGCCTGGTGCCTGTCTCTGTTACTCAGTGAGGAATGATATAATACTTGGGCTCATGCATCCACTTACTCACTTATTTAAAACATACTTATTAGGTACATACCATATTCCTGGCACAATGCTAGGCACCAGGAATACCAAGAGATACAAGACAAAGCCTTTGAACTTGGGATTGCAGTTCACTGTCAGGTGAAACAGAAGAACACCACATGGCAATGCTGCTGGGGTTTGCACAGGCACTGTGGGTACCAGAAAAGAAAACAGGTGAACCCTCCAAAGAGCAAGTCTTTGAGTTGGACTTTATATGATATATAATAGGAGATTATCAGGCAGAGAGTAAGGAGATACCATACAAACAAGGGGAACAGGATTCCAAAGATACTTGGAAAGGATATGTTTAGGGAACAGTAAGTGCTAGTTGGGTATGGCTAGATAATTAGGGGACTGTGGATTTAGTTAGTGAGGTCTGTGAGGGGTCTGGGCACTATCTTGTAGGCAACAAGGTTGAGGTACTCAAACTGCAGCACACCCCAGCTCTCCATGGAGTCATGTATTAGAATTTCACCACTGGGAGGAAATACCTGATAATCAACTTAAAAGGAAGATGTGCCTCTCTAATAATAAGTTCCAGGTGATACTTTTGCTACTAGTCCTGGGACACACTCAAGGAGTCACTGTACTAAGGAGAGTTCCCTTCTGATGCTTTTAGGTCGAGGGCTGTTGAAGCGAGCACTCAACACCACATAGAGCAGATTGGAAGGGCACAGGCTGAAGGCAGACAGGTATCCAGTAGACATGTAGATGCTCTGACAAATAAAACTCTTGCCAGCTTTCATAATTCAAGCAATCCTGATTGATCTTAAATCCTTATATTTATTTCCTTTATTTAGCTGCTACTGGTGCCTGAATGTATTGCCATACAGAACTTTCTTTATTTGGATTATAAATTGTTTCCTATTTAAACACAAATATATCTGAAAGGGGCAGCACATAAGACTGCTATCAGCAACTTGCCATAGAGTGTTAATTATGAGGTCCTTTCCACTCAGAGCCAGATGAGACTCTAGTCATTTTTAATGATCTGGGAGGGTAGACTCCATTGTGGTTGTGCCGCACCCTGATGGCATGATATCACCCAAGTCACTTTACCTCCCTGAGTCCCAGTTCCAGTTTCCTCTTTGGTGAAATTGAGGATAATAACAACATCTGCCACATAGTGTTATTTTGAGGATTGTATTAAGTGCAGTAATGTGTGTGGAAGCTCTTGGAATCTGTCAAGTCTAAACAGAAGTGCTAAAATATATGTATATAAACACACACACCTTTTAGTACTTCCTTTAGCGTTATTGAAAACTCCAGAAGATTCTTAATGAGTCTAAGAGGTCTGTGGAGTCTCTGGAGTTGTAGATATCTGGGCTCAGGACAGAAAGAGAAGTGAGATTGAATATGTCAGAGTGGAAGGAGGAGCCTAATATGGATTCCAATTCTTCTATTGGGCTTTTGATCTTATTTCCAATAACTTTTAGGAAGATTTCTAAATAAGATAGGAATTTAGAAATCTTAGGAATTTCCCCTTGTTATCAAATAAAAACCCTTCATAGGGCCTTATAGGAGTTTCTGGTTTCTCTGTGGACCATCACTATTTTCCACAAGTTGAGAAACAAGAGGTATTGACCAGGCTCAGACTGGGTGTTTTCCTAATTCCTTTAAACAAATACATGTCTAGCCAGTCCTAGGAAATCTTTTCTTAACCTCAGGGCTAATCTCCATCTTCAGGATATTGACAGACCAGGTTTAAAGAGCTCCTTTAACTGAATATGATGGGAATTTTCCTTTCATCAGGAGGTAGCATGTGATTCAGGAGTGTGTTGGCAGGTGCGCCCTGGAACAGCAAGCTATCAGCTTACACATAAGTGAACAATTACCCGGGTGGCATGGTTAATCGCAGCAGCTTCACCATGGTAAAAGAAAATTAACATCCTTTCTATCTCCTCCCAAGGAAGAGAGATATCTCCCAATTTGTAAGAGGATAATTTCCTTATTATTCCATGAAGTTTGTTATTTCTGGTGGGTCCTTAAATCAGGTTGAGAAGAGTGAAATCTGATCCTTTCATGATGGGGAAAAAAAAAAAATTACCAACAGGGTCAGGTTTTCAGTGTCTCCCTCTACAGCTGAAGGAAGAATTTACTGATCTCCATCAAAGGCTCAGAGGCAGCCACACATGCAGAAGGTGCCCAAGTGGAAGTGCCAAGGCTGTTGTGCTTTAGGCTGGTCACAATGTAATTGTTTCACTACTTGGAGAATGCCCCTCTTAGGTGTGACGTGGCCCCAGCAGAATACATGATTAATGGCACATTACTTCTGGATGTTTTAGAAAGGAAGGTTGCCCTCACTTTTCAGTAACCCTTAAATTTCCTTCAAGGCAAATGGTGAAAAGAGGAGGGGTGTTTTCCTAGAGATTATTAAATGTTACCCAATCCCCACCACAAAAGGGGTGCTCACAGGAAAAGAAACCAACCTTCTGTAAAATGCCCCTGTGTGTTCTGAAACGTTTCCACCTCCTGTTCCCTTGACTTTTCACAACAATCTTGTGAGGCAAGGGGAATAAAGTGCTGTTTTAAAGTGGAAATGTTGGAGTTCAAAGTCTAAATGCCCAAGTGGCGGAGCTGAGGGAGAGCTCCCTGTCTGACGCCACATCCTGAAGGAAGGATGCCATTGATAGCTCTCCATTTCCAGAGCTCTGCTTCTGTCACTTTCCCACTTTCCACTCTCTCACCTGTGAGGATCAGGGGAAGGGGGCAACAGGAGCAGGGAAGGAACAGGTGGTACAGCCTGGATGTGGAGAATGCTTGGTCTTGGAGTAAGCCCAGGGCTTATGATAAGAATAGAGAAGGAAGTGAGAAATGGCTTTGGAGAGAGTTCCAACTGCAGATCAACCCTCCTCCACTCCTGACATCCATTCATTAACTATTCTGGGCCTCCCTCTGTACCCACCAAGTACCTAATGGGCGTTTGGAGGCAGAGCAATGGGAAAAAAAAAATCCCTCCTCTCATGGAACGTATATTCTAGGGCAGTTTCTCTCCAGGAGTTTCAGGTGCTCCTTAAAATTCTTTATTAAGGTGCCCCCTGGGATTCCTATTCAGACGCACAAAATGATCACACGTGTGTGCTCACTCACGCATGCCCACTGCCCCCTGTCTTGCCACCCACCTCCTGCTTATACACCTACGTGTGTGCACACGCGCGGACACACTCTCGCTCACACTGCGCACTCACAAGCACAGGTCTCACTTCCCAGTCTCAAGCATCCGGTGCAAAGAGGCAGGGCAGTCCTTCAGACCGCGGCGGCAGACGCCAGGGAGAAACAGGAGCATCTCTGGGTCCTGGCAGTCTGCAGGGCGCACCGGACGATGCGGGTTGGAGGCTGCAAAGAGCCCTAGCCGCCAGAGTCCGGCGTGGTTACACACCTGCCTGTGCTTCCTCCCCGCGGCATAGCAGTGCTCTCCGCGGACCGCGCAGGGTTCGCGCCTGGGTGGGTGCAGGCACTGCAGACCCTTCCAGGCTCCCCTGGGCACACGCCCGCTGCGTGTCGCTGCTTCCATTCATTAACCCGCCCGGGCTTCCCCTCCCTGACCTGGCCTCTCTGGATTTATTCCTCCCTTCTCTATTTTTGGGATTCAATCTAAAGGGAGGAGAAAGGGAATGTGGCCCTCAGCTGAGCAGTGGTTTTTGCGCAAGGCACAGGTGGAAAACAATTACAGAACTCTTTGGAAACAGTCTTGGCCCTGGGTCTGTGGTAGAAACTTGGACTCAGCGGCCTGAAACCAGGCCGAGGAGAACCACCAGGCGGGGCTGCCCCTGGGGGTTAATTGATTAGACGTTCCTTCCTCCCAAGCACTTAAGAGTGCATTTGTTTGTTTCCAACCCTAGCAACTGCCTATCACCGGTTAGGCTCACCACCACGGTCCCTAACTTAAGGCTGCGAGCTCATTTCTTTATCAGATTTAATCTCTCCTGTGCTCTCTCCACTTTCAAGAAGTTCTGTCACGACCAAACTCACTATCTTGTCCTTTCAAGAAGGAGAAAGAGAAAGTGACAAAGCAGGAAAAAGGAAGGCATCCTCTGTCCCAATAGGACAGTCGACTCCTTTCAGAAATCCCTAGCTCTGAAGGGCCCTTGAACTGGAGGGCATTTTTTTTTGGTTCCGAGGAGGTCAAGATGCAGGCAAGTTTTCTGTGTAGGGGGGCCTGAGCAATCTTCTCCTTCATCCTTTGTGAATCAGTGCCACCAGCAAGAGATTCACATAGGACCCAGCGTTCCTCCCTTCTTGGCACAGTACAAAAGAATTCTGTATTTATCCTCTTCCCAAAACTTCGTTGAAGGAGCAGAGGGGTAAAACATCTCCCAATGCTCTTTGGAAGGGTGGGGCGGGGGGGGGGATAGGGTTTCTTCTTTTGGGGAACCTAAGTTGGAAATTTGAGAGCTTGAAGGAAGAATTGCCCTCATAGCCTGTCTATTAGCACTTGTCCCTGGAAACCTGCACATAGCATTCCCTTTAATTCTCACAGGGACTCTGCTAGACTTGGATTACCATCCCCGTTTTACAGGTGAGGATATTGAGTTTGAGGGAGTCAACAAAGTTCTTGTTTAGTTATGAATGTGAGAAGGAGAATAAAACAAACCACCTTATTGCTAGTAGAAATTCTAAATTTTCTGGCTCTTGCAAAGCAGTAGATTAGGTTGGGAATTAGGATGCCCTCCCTCTACCATAATCACACCAGTTTTGCCTCTATCCTGTAAACAGTCCTTGTTCTTTTGTGCCTTCTAGATTCTCTCGGTAGTTTCCCACCCTTGGAATGCCACTGTCCCTTCCACCAATGCAACTCCTACACACCTGCCAAGGCCTGGCTAACAAACCTTTTCCTGTTCACTGTAGCTTTTGTCCATCTTCCTCTATGCTATACTAATATCTACATTCTGGGCCATAAAATCAAACCATTGATTATGTTACTGGTTTTGATGATTCTATGATTAGTGTCCTTTTCATTGGTCTCATTCATTCAGCCACACTGATCTCTGTAAAGGGCAAAGGCTATGCATAGACACTTGATTAGATATCACACTGTTTCTAGCATGATGCTAGATGCAGAATTAAACTTGGTAAGTCTTGTTTGGCTAATTCATCAGACATATTCTGAATCTTGCCAAATGTTGTCCAAGCAGCCTTTGCTACAAGACATGCAGAGGTGATATTAATAGGTTTTCTTTCAGACATTTATTAGCAGCTCCCCTTCCCTGGATGGCTTGCCTGCACGGTTCTCCCAGCCTTGGAGAAGCCTTGCATCTGCATTGACTGAGAAAGTGAGACACAGCTTAATTGTATTCTTTGTTCACAATGAGATACCCAAAGACTCCTTTAAACAGACAATGTGTCTTTTAAAATGCCTATGGTATGTGTTAATTGAGAATATAGAAGTGAAATGCAAACAATTACATAAATAAAAGATCTGGAGTAAAATTGAAAGAAAACCAGAAAGCAAAAATTGCTTTTTTGGAGGTGCATTTCTATACTTCCTGTTGAAGCTTTGGAGCTATTTAAATATATCATCTAAGGTCAAGTGTTTTTTTCTATTACCTGTGCAACATACATGAGCGCTCATCCTGTACCTATGCAGCTTATAACAGGTTTTCACATCCATCATTTCATTTATTTCTCACAAAACAGAGAGGCAATAACAATGTTTACAAAAACATCAGTACTTATTTAATATCTACACATACTAGGAACTAACATGTAACAATACCTTCTGCCAGGCAAGGCTGATAGAACTTTATAGCCACTTTCTCACCTAATACAATAATCTACAAGGTTAGTTGGTTTATTCCTTATCACTTTACAGTTGTAGAAACTGAGGCATGGAGAGTTTTGATTTCAGACTATACATACTTAAAGTGGCAAAGTCTGAATTCATACCCAAGCCTACTGACCTATAACTTGGCAGAGAGAGGAACAAGTTTCCCTCATCTCACGCCTGTGGCTGCATCTAATGCTTCTTTCACTTACTACTTCCAGAAAATACCTCATGCTGGCTTGTAGGAGAGCCCTGGCTCACTCCTGGGAAAGGTTCATTAGTAGGGTTGGTATCCTGGACTCAAGGACAGGGACCACTGAGCCCAAGATCTTGCTCTGTTGCATGCTGGCCAGGTGTGAACTTGGTCGTTCACTTGACCTTTCCAAGTCAACATTTAATCTTCAGATTAGAAATGATGGTCCTAATAGGGATATTGTGAGGATTCAGGGAGACAGTGTAAATATAAAACACTTGTAATAAAATTCTCCTCCTCCCTTTTCCCTGTTCCAGGGAAGCATTGCCTATCTGGGCACAGGGTTTATTGTGTTGAATGAACACGGTTCTCTGTGAGCCACACTCCTGAATGTAAGGACAGGGACCTCTGAAAGGAACACTCATTCCCATTATTATTTGGGGACAAGGACTGTTTTCATATTGGAAGTAGGAACACAGAAAGTAGGTACTGGGTGGAGAGGGAGTTTGGGCCTTTTTTTCTCCAGTCTGGATCTTGAGGTCTCTAGACAGGGTAGAAGGTGTCCTCTGAGGTCAGGTAGAGCTGGACAGAAGCTCTCGATGTGCACCACACAGTGCAGAGGCAACACTGTGTGTTACCTGCATGTTGCTTTCTGGCTCTGTTATCCCCACTTGAGTTATGTCTTTGCTAAAACCTCTAGCCTGGTCTTAGCCTTGCCACTGCAGGCCACAAAGGAGACCCAAGTCTGGGCCTCTTGAGTAAATAAGAATAGCAGCGGCATGCCAGTCAGCACAGTGAGGTGCCAGCAGAGCATGATGCTGTGAATGTCCCCAGTACAGACAGGACCCAAGAGATAGGGTCACCCAAGGAGAAATTCTCTCTCTCAGCCAGTGTTTCTGCCACAACAAACCACTGCATTCCAGGTCTTACTGAAGGGGTTCTAGTGCAGTGGGGGTTTCATTGATAGGAAGGAGAAGATGCCTGGGCCCTGAGTAAGGAAACTAACATGTAACAATACCCTCTGCCAGGCAGGGCTGATAGGAACTTTAGAGCCACTTTCTCACCTAATACAATAATCTACAAGGAAGGTGCTGTAACCTTCTCCTACATTCTTGGACACTCAGCCTTTGAGAGATCAGGGTGCTCTCCCTGAGGGCCCAGCTAGTGTGTGTCTGAGCCAGGATCCAAAGCCAGGTCTAGGGACTCACCTGCTTGTGCTGCACATCCTGTATGCCATGTTCTCAGGATGGCATGGCCTCTTGGGCCTTTTTGTTTTTCTCTGAGAGAAGGAAGGCAGTGTTTATTTTGCTGGCTGGGATGGTGAGATCTTTATCAACCTCAGAAAGGCAAGTATTTAATCTCTAATTGTGCATGACATTGAGCAGAGCACCAAATTATTTTGTACACAAAAATAAGCTAAATACACAGACCAGATCCCTGCCCTCTGGGAACACAAGAACCCCAGCACAGGAAGGTGAACGTAAGCACCATGCCTATAAAACTAAGATCTCGGTGCCATTTTCCCAGGGCCCGTCATAGCCAAAGACTGCACCCCTTTCCTTAGCAAGGGTACATCCTGGGCATGGAGGTGTGAGAGGATCTTCCAAATTCATCCTCACTGCTAGGAAATGCTGGAGGCGCCCAGACTTTAGGGAAAGATAGTGGGTTGGAAGCCTTCTAATGACCTGCGCCTTGGACCAATTCTTTGCCCTCTCCAAGCTTCAGTTTCCCATCCACAGAATCAGACTAAAAATGGTACCCATCTCACAGTCTTGTTGCACGAGTTCAGTGAGATAATACATGAAAAGCACTTAGCCGAGTGCTGATGGTAAGTCCTCAATAATAATAAATTATTGTTATTACAGCACCCGGGTAGGGGGCTTGACTCTAAAATGAACTTAGGGCTGAGGGAAAGGTTTGTGCTTAAATAGAAGGAGAACCTGGCACAGCAGAAACTTTGACTTTCTGCCTTGCTGTGCCACAAAACCTTCATTTTTCTTACCTGTTCATTTTCTTGAGATGACAAGGGTCAGGCCACTGTGGAGCAATCTTCCCAGTGTCTGTCTCTTAGTGAGTCGTTGATTCTTAGTTCTTTCTTCTGGAGAGGTGTGCCCCTCTCTTGAGTCAAAAGACTTGAAGGATGAGGGAAAAGCAGTAGACGAGAGTATTTAATGAATCGCATGTCCTGAGAACTCGAAAAACGCTGGAAACCTGGAGACCCTTGGCTTCCCCCTCCCCAGATCTACAATGGAGTCTGCTGTCCTTCTAATACTGACATAAGGAATAAAGCAGCCACACGGGGTGAGATGTCTTGGGATTGCTGAGGGGCTGCATGGTGGGTGGAAGGTTCCAGAATGTCGTTTGCTCCCTGGGAGAGTCCCCAGAATGTTTGCCCCTTGCTCACCCAGAGCTGGTCAGAGAGTGACCAGGAGGCCATAGTAATGCAAGGCCACACGCTTCAGAAAGTCCCTTTTTGTTTCTTCTTGGCAGAGGCCCCTATACATCATGGCCTTTATGCTTAATGACCTGTCAGGAGAAAGAAAGAAAAAAAAAAAAAAGAATCTGCAGAACTAAGGGAGAAGAAGATTAAACTACTAATAAAACCAAACCCAAACATCGCTGCCCTCCCTCCCTCCACCCCAGCCCTTACTTGACTGCCTTCCAGCCAGTTCCCCTCCCAGGCAAATAATATTTATTCCATGAGGCCCTGACACACCAGTCCGGAACAAGACAATGCTTGATTGTTTCTTCCTTCCCCCTGCGGCGAATGATGGGCTGGAGCTCCAGACGTGGAAAGGGAAAGGAGTGAGTTTGCTGTTCTTCTCATGGGACCCAGCTCCCAGCGCTGTCAAAACAAGCCTGAGACACGGCGGGGGAGGGGTGGCGGGCCGGGAGATTAGCGCAGCTACTGCCCAACCTGCTTGGAAAGTTTCACTCTTTTAGCAAAGTTCCTGGCAGCTGTGACCACTTAAACGGCTTTTGCTTCCATTAAACAGGAGAGTCATTAAGTCACGGAGCTTAATGCAGCTCTAAAGGGCCCAGGAGTCATTGCCTCAGTGAAAAGTGCCAATTCATTGTGTGGTAGATTAAAAAACCTGGAGATTCAAATCAGAGGTGAATTTCTCTTGCATTGGGAATTGACGGCTGACCCCAAAATGACCTTGTGCTGAAAAAACTGTTCTCATGTAAACCAAAGACTCCAATACTTGGGATGCAGTAAGGTAACAGAAGGTAGGGAATGAGGCAGAGGGCTGGACTGTGTGTTTCCCCAGGTTCTCAACTGGTGTTCAGTCTGTTCAGGCCCAAAAGACCCAGAAAGATCTCCTATCCATGTTGGTGTTTGTCAAGTGGGTACATATTGAAGGGGAGACCGATTGTGCTATCCCAAAGTCGGCTTCCTCTGGGATCTGGCCATCAGCATTCCCGAGCTGGGACTAGGGAGTTCGTTCTGCCTGTCCTTAAAAGGAGGGAGTCTGTCCCTTTCTTCTTAGAACAGAGACTAGCACAGTGCCTATAGAATACGTATAGAAAGAAGGGAATGGAAAAACCTCAGGACTCCCCCACATTGGGTTCTCTCAAATGGGAACCCACTCCACCACTCAGTACAAGTGGCTAAGCCAGCCAGGCTGCCAGAACATGGTGACTGCTTGCAGCACCTAGTGAGGACCTGTTTCTGGGTAGTACTCGTCAGTTTGTAAAAGCTTTCATTCATTCTAACTTATAATTCAGCAAGGTGAGCAGGGGAGATATTACTATCCCATTTTATAGAAGCGGCAGCTGAGGTTCCAACAGGTTAAGTGACACCTAACAAGTATCCAGAACCCCAGGACTTTTGATTTCTAAGCTGCCGCTCTGATGAGGCTAACCCTGCCTGCTTTCTCATGTGGCTGTCAAATCGAAGCACTTGGCTTCTCACCGGGACCCTGAGCACCTTGATGATCGCGTCTTTTCATTTGTCAGGATCCAGCCACACTGCTGCCTCTCCACCTGCCACTGCCATCAGAAGCCTGACACCGGAAGACAACCAGAAAAAAGAGGAAGAGGAGTTTCTTTCCCCTCTCCCCCCTGTTACTGAGGTCAGGAAGCAGTCAGAAGAAGAATGAAAAGGTTTGGGGTGGATCCCTTTCACTCATCAGCAATTTCATTCTTTCCTGGGGCTGAATGGGAGGGATCAACTGCATCTGCACCATGATAAAGCTGTAGGCTCTGGGGGTGGGACAAAGAGGTGACTCTAGGAGTACCTAGCTCCCTGTAACTTCAATGGGTGGGTGAGGGGACATGCAATCTCACTGCTGTCCAGTGGAAGGCCAGCATTCTAGAAATGCTACTCCTTACAAGAATTTTGATGGGCTGTATGATCCAGGGCCAAAGAAGTTTGACCTGGCTGGACAACCTGGGGTAACTGACAGTCTGGTTTATCCCATGTGGGATTACTCAGCCTATAAAAGTGCTATTTATTTGTTAAGGGAGGGGCAGATCCATATCCCATCTGTTGACACCTGGAACATAGAGGAGCGAGAGCTGCACCTCCTTGCCCATCCCAGAGCCCTGGCTGGGGCACTCCCTGCCAAGCTAATGTGGTTGAGAGGAACACCTGGTGGGTGAGTGCTGGGAGAGTCTCCCGTTGGCAGCTGCCACCTCTGCCGAGAGCCATGATTGTCACTCAGTGGAATGGAAGGCCAGGCAAGAAACCTGAGAGCATGGTTCCCGACACGTTCCCTCAGACACATGCCCAAAATGGGCCTGACCATGTCCCAGAAACCAGGCTCCCCTGCTCCCAGAAGCCACCTCTCCAAGAGTATCTCTGGGCATTCCCAGCATTTCTTTTCATGGCTGTGTTAGTTTTGGCTCCAAGACCAAATAAAGTAGAAGATTCAGGAGATTTTTAAGTCTTCAGTGACAGGTCTGAGCAGGGCACACCCACCCTTTCACTGTGGTGTGTTCATGTCATGTCAGTGCAGAGGACAGGAGAGCAGAGAGGAGGAGCTATCTAATGTTTTAAGGAAGAATTACTCAATTTCAAGGTTATATCAAGGAACAGGGGACAACTGTAGCAATGACTGGCATCTGGAGAGAACACAGGGTCAATGCTTAAGACCCACAGACTCCTGTCATTGCTCTGGCATGAACCAAGGGCATTGTCTTGGGTAGCTGAGTTGTTATTTCAGGATCTCCATTTCCTCACCTGCAAACAAAAGAGATTGGATTGATGCTCTCCCAGAGAACCCTTCAACCTGACATTTTATGATTATTCAAGTACTAGTCTCCGTCCGTGTGTCCTTTATTTGCAAACAAAGTGCAGGTGACGGAGGGCAGGGAGAACGCGTGCTTTGAGTCGTTTTTCCTGCTGTACTGAGAGAATCTCAGTGCTCCACCTTCATGCTGGCCCATCTCCCTTGTCTTCCAGTTTCCACACAGGCTTGCCCATGGCCTTTGCTCTCTTCCCAGCCCTTCAGAAGTTGCTGCCCAGTAACCACGATAGGACTGGGAGGTCTGGATCTCCATTCCAACCTCAGGGACCCATTCACAAGACTTAGCTTCTCTGGACTCATCCTCAGAATGGGATAAATAATCCATCCTAGGAAAGCACTTGGGGAAACTTCAGTGAAAGAACCCAGAGAAGCATGAAGCAGCCTCACTGTGGATGTCGAGTATCTAAATCCTGGGGCCTTTGGAAGCCAGTGGCCCTTTACTAATGGAATGCACACTCCATGGAGTGTTGTTGGGTTCCTAGTTGACATGGAGGTAAGGCCTTCTGGCAGATGCTGGTGACTTTTTTTCACGTGCTCTGTGGACTTGGATCAAGACAGCCTCTTTTTGGATTAGTTCTGAGCCTGGTTTTAAAGCATCTTGCTGGGACAGTGAATGGTTTTGCAACGTGTTTCAGTGAGTTTTTTACAACCTCACTCATCAGGCCTTGGGGACCTGGGCTTACTTCAACCGGCACAGCTAGGATACCGTGCTGGAGGCAGCTGAGTCACGCAGGCAGAGGCCCGTTACCTGCCAAACATGGCTTTCCTGGATCTGCCTTTCCGGTGTGATGAACCCGCAGGATTAATCTAAGAGCTCCTCCCTCCTCTTCTATCTTCACTCCCTTCTTCCCCACACCCCTCACCCCACAGCTTTTGCTCCTCAGGTGGGAGTTCCTGAGCTGGGCAGAGTGATTAATCATCTCAGTCTCCAAGAATTTCCTACTAAAACAAGTCAGTCAGGTAACCCTGGGGATGAAGGGGCTCCACTTTGCAAGAGATCCTTGAATGGATATGGAAACTAATAGACAGGGTCCTTCAGAACCATCTAGAACTTCCTGTACATTCCTGGATCTGCCAAACTCTCTCAGGCTTTTGTGGCTTTGAGTTTGTTTCCTCTGGTTAGAATCCTCCATTTTCACATACCTGGTTAGTTCTTACCTGTTCTTTAACATTCACATCCTTCAGGAAGGGAAACGTATTTTGTAAGTGCGAACAAAGCATCTACTATGTACTAGGCACTACTCTAGAAGTTAGGATACAACAATGAACGAAATAGCCCCAATTCCAGCCTTCATGGGAATTATAATGAAGTGGGACAAAGAGAACAAAAATAAATATATATATTAATATAACATTGAAATTTATATATTTATTGTATACATTTTATGTAAATATATATGATATCAGATCACGACAACAATAAATCCAGTTGAGAAAATCAAGAGTGGAGTTTTAGTCAAGGAAGCTCCCTCTGAGGCAGCACCATTAAATTAGGGAACTAAAAAAATTAGGGAGTGAGCCACCTAGATATCTAAGCATTTTGGGTAGAAGAAACAGTACGTTCAAAGGCCCTGAGGTAGAAAAGGGTTTGATGTGTTTAGAAAAATCAAGGCCATTAATGAGGCTGAGATAACTGAATGAAGGGAATGAGAGTAGGCAAAAAGGTCAGAGAGATCATGGGACAAAATCACATAGGGCCTTGTGGAACCCTGTAAGGACTTTGACTTTTACTCAGAAGCCATTAGGTATTTTTAAACAGCAAAAGGATGTCATCAGATTCCAGGTGCTGTAGTGTCACTTCAGTTGCCTCATGAAGAATAGACTGTAGGGTATAAGGGAGAGGCAGGAGGTCAGCAAGGAGGTAACTTCAGTCAGTCAGACTACACAATGGCTTGGACCATAGCAGGGACTCTAGAGATGAACAGGAGAGGCCAGAATCTGGAAATATTTTAAAGACAGAGCCAACAGGATTTCCTAAGAGATGTAGAAGATATTGAGGAGGCAAAAGATGGTACCAAGGCATCTGGTCAGAGCAATCCAGAGAATGGATCTGAATGAGCTGAGATAAGGAGGATTGTGGGTGAAGCCCATTTTGGGGTTGGAAAGATGTGACTTCAGGTTTGGACAGGTTTAAGATTGGAATGCAGTGGGAAAGCCAGTCTGACGGTCAGGGGTGGTCAGACTTGGAGAGCCGTGGTGGGGTCGTGGTGTATAGAGTGTGTATTAAGAGAAAGAGCAGACAAGATTGCTTAGAGAACAAAAGCACTCCGAAGACTGAAACTTGAGGGCCCCCAGCATTTAGAGGTCAAGGGCATCCACAGGATGCTGAGAAGTAGACAGAAGGATCAGTAAGTGAAGTAGGGGAGGGTGGTGTTTGGGGCATCAAACCAAGGACGGGTTTCTCCAAGGAAAGTGAGATTGACTGTCAAGTGTGACTGCTCAAGAACTGGGGCGCTGAACATTGAATCTAGCATCTCAGGCATCACTAGTGACATTGCCAAGAACAGTTTTAGAGGTTCTCATGAGGGTTGGAGAAGAGAAATGAGAGAGAGTTTATATAAATAGTTTTTAAGAACTTTGCTAAAGAGGCAATTAGATGGGAGAAAATGTGGATCAAATCAGTTCTTTTTTTTTTTTTTTTTTTTTTGTATGGACTCATTAGTTAATGGAACCCATTGTCACATATTTTGAGAGCTTAGCCTAGGGTCAGGAGAGGAGAGGAGACTAAGAAGAGGTCGTTTTCATCTACTCCCCATCGGCTCTTGTCCTTGAATCCTCATCCCAGTTCTGCCTTCTTTCCTTGGCTCAATGGTAAAAGAGATGGGGTGGTTTTTGTTTAAATATCTTCTGCAGATTGTCTTTGGTATCCATCAGACCAAGGAGACCACCTGCCATTTCACATTGGATATCCACCGACCTTGCCATGTTAGCTCTTTTCTAGAAGACTGACATTTGGTTATATAAATCATTGATATGGGGGGATGGGAGGGTTAAATGAACTCTAGATAGGTCAAAGGGGAAAAGGGGAGGGAGGTAAAGGGAGCGGGGTATAGGGTAGAAAAGATGGTGGAATGTGATGGTCATCATTACCCTAAGTATATATAAGAAGACATGAAGGATGTGACTCTATTTTGTGTACAACCAGAGATATGAAAAATTGTGCTTCATATGTGTAATATGAATTGTAATGCATTCTGTTGTCATATATAACAAATCAAATTTTTTTAAAAAGTGAAAAAAAATAAATCATTGATAATGCCTGATTGGTGTGTTCTAATGTAATCTTGTAATTTTATGGTGAAGTGATGTTACTTCCAAGGCAAGCATGATATTATTCATAATTTTTCATAATAATTAATTGGAGATCTGGTGATTAGTGCCAGGTTCACCATCTTTTTATGAATATTCAAACAATGGCTAATACTATAAGGGTGATGAAGTATATGGTAGAAGATATGGCTTCCATTTCAGCATAGATGAGCTATCTGTGCTTCATATCACATACATCAGTGAGAACCCATACAAATTCCTGGTCATATATTACAAACTTCAAGGGAATTCTATCAGAACACAATAGTGAGCAATAACATCAATGCTATAAACAATAACATTAAAATGAAACGGTTGACTCATGTGGGGATTGACTGGGGATAATTTTTTTCCCTTTATAACTAGGCACATCATTTCCCTTTAGAACCTCTTAATTCCAACACACAAGTAGACCTCATTTTTCCCTTTACATTTTGGTCAATCAGATTCATGTAAAACTCCTACTTTGCTGCCTATTTGTTTTTATTAAATTTTATTAGTGCATTATAATTTCACATAACAGATGGATTTGTTACATATTCATACATGCACACAACATACTTTGGTCAATTTTATTTCTCACTACCTCCCTTTTCCCTTCCTCCCCTCACTCTGGTCCCTTTACTCTACTCTAATGGTCTCCCTTCTCTACTCAAGAAATACCCCTTGCTTTTTTCCTTTTTTTTTTCCTCTTTAGCTTCCACACGTAAGAGAAGACATACAGCCCTTCACATTCTGAGTTTGACTTATTTCACTTTGTAACATAGTTCTTTCCAATTCCCTGAACTGTTTAAATATGAGACCACAAGCAACCTCCTTCTGTGAACTTTAGTTTCCTTATCTGTAACATGGGAAGGTTATTGGGGTTATTGTGAAATTCAATTTAAACATGAATGTAAATGGCCTAGCAGAGAATAGACAACTAATGATAGCACTTAGTATAATTAGCAGTACTAGTAATGGTCACAGGGGTGTTGGTGCTGGTAGTGATGGACATAGTGTTCCTAGGTGTGGAAGTGAGGGTAGCTTACCTTCACCCTCCTCTCCTTGCTCTGAATCCTCTCGGCAGGTGTGTCACTGATCCACACCATTCATCCATATTGGCTTTCACACATTCATTTAATAATTCAAAAGAGCCTTGGAAGTTCCAAACAACAAAACTCCCTATCCTCATAGAGCTTATGTTCTATTGAGTTTTGGACACAGCCTGGGTTGCCCACATTTAATATAGCTCTTCCATATCTCCCATCATTAGTGCTTTTAGTCCCCATCTAATCACCAGCCCATCCTGCTCAGGTCAGAATAAACTAGGCAACCTACGGCCTGTCATGAATACACACACCAGTAGGGATTTTTCTCCTGTCCTCAGAGAGTACCCAACTTACAAAGTGTTTTTTCTCCGAGCCTGTTTTATTTATTTTTTCTTGAAGTAGAAGAAAAATGTGTCCCCAATCAAGTCAGTTCCAGTCATGCCTCCTTCTCCATAATTGGGTTTTGAGGCTGACCAAGAATCGCCATACCCCTTTGGCTCTGTGCCACAGAACTCTTATATCTTGTTTTGCCCTTTTACTTGCAGGGTTGGGGGAAAGGAGTCCTATGTGCTCAGAAAAGAGAAAAAATCTGGAAGCCCTGGAATTGTCAGCGGGAAGGAGGTCAGGAGACAGAGGCAGTGGGGTACACTTAGAGCCTGGGCTGCCTTCAAAGTCTCTCCTGGAAATAGGTCATGAGGCTATTTAATAAGCAATAAGCTGTGTGGTTGCAGGTCATCCCAGCCAGGTGTTTCTTCCTCAGGTCTCAAGTGTGAGTGCTTGTCCCCCAGCTGTCAGTGTGACTGTAGTGCAAACTGTGGTCTTGTCAAATATGGACAGTGATGAGACGGGGCAGACCAGTTTGGCACCACCGTGAACCCTTCACCTAAAACTCAACTCAACCCCAGGGATTTCTGAGCTGTCGAAGAAAATGTGATGGCTTTCCTTGTTTCATCAGGCCCCGTTAAGCTCCCTTGAGGCTAAATAGGGAAGAAGGGGCCATGAATTTTATGTCTTTCTGTGGGAACAATCCTTTCTCCAATAACGCATAGAATCAAAGAGAAAAACAACATTTTCTGCTTTGTAAAAACATTGACCCCTCCATTGTAGAAATTCTGAAATCTCTAACATAATGAGTAGCAATATACGTAGTGGAGATACATGTGTTAAACTGAATCGAATTAAGTTTAAATGGTTCCCTCCACTTTATTTCTTTGTTCTTTGCTATTTATTTCCATATGCAGTGAGAACTGCCAGACACTTGGAGGAAATCTAACAGCTTCTGCTTTTCCACCGTGATACCCACAGCAGTGTTAGGACAGGCAGGTGCATCCTCAAATGAACAGCAATAATTAAGGACTTAGTGAGTTCTTTATGTTTTGCTAACCCTTAAGTCAACAGTCTGCTACTCATTCATTGGCACATTTCTCTTGAGTGGTAATTGCTACTCTTCCCACAGGTACGTTTTTCTAGAAATAAATGATTGAATATTGGATGACTTTAGCCAGGAAAATACCTCAAGCCTTTAACTCTACTTGATTCCAGTGGAAATTGCAAATTAGTCTCAACAGAACAACAATAAAGACTATATTTAAAATTCAGCTAATTACCATCCCCTTGTCCAGAAAAAGAAAAAAAGAAAAAAGAAAAATCATTTTGTAATACATAAAGGAATTATTGGGAGTGATTAAAAGCCTGGACTCTGGTCAGACCTTGTTTTGAACCAGTAACTACCAAGGTGACATTGACCAAGTTACTTGGCTTCATAAGGCATCATAATTCTTATGAGAATAAGACAACATGCTGCAGTTACTAGATGATAGATGATGCTCAATCAACTAAAAAAAGTTATTTTGATGATCATGACTGCAGATAATAATATGGGCTGCCAAACAGCAGATATTTGTAGACGATCAGGGGTTCACTATACTCTAATAACTTCTGTCCTAAGTAATGATAAAAATAGTTCTTATCATAAAAAACAACACTTTGTGTGATTCCATTTATATGACAGGTCCAGATTAGACAAATCTATAGAAACAGAATAGATTGTAGTATTGGGGATTGGGTAGAAGAGAAATGACTGCTAATGGGTTCAGGGTTTCTTTTGGGGTGGTGAAGATGTTCTTCTGGTTGCACAAGTCTTTGGATTAAATACTGAATTGTAGACTTTAAATGAATGAATTGTATGGCATGTGAGTTTTGTCTCAATAAAGCTGTTATAATTCACATCCCATACAATTTACTCATTTAAAGTCTATGATTCAGTGGTTTATTAACTCCTATTTATTGCTCAGTTAATCTTGATAATAGCCCTTGGTTTTAATTTCCCTGTAGCCAAGAAAACTGAACTAAGATATGTTAAGCAACTTACCATGGCCCATAAAATTAGCATTTAATGGAACCAGAATTTTTTATTTATTGGGTGTTTGGATATTGGATTCACAGAATTGGATTAATCATAATCATTGGCTCTTGGCACATTATCCCTGTTGGTTCATCAAAGGCCATCTCTTACATTATTTTACTTTATTTTATACATGTATGTATAACAAATAACATAATAAACACTTCTGAACTCACTGTCCAAACCAAGACCTGAATAATACCAGTAACTTAAAACTCCTGTGTGCTTTCCTTTCTAATCCAGCATCTCTTCCCCAGAGATGGCCACTTTCCTGAATAGCATGCCTAGCATTTCCTTGCCTATTTTAAAATTTGTTTTTTTTTTTTTCAGGACTGGGGTTGTGGCTCAGTGGTAGAGTGCTCGCCTAGCATATGTGAAGCATTAGGTTCAAACCTCAGCACCCCATACAAATGAAATAAAGATATTGTGTCCACCTACAACTAAAAAATAAATATTAAAAAAAGTTTTTTTATAGCAATATGTATGCCTAAATGGTATGTCATTTAGTTTTGCTTCATTTTCAAA
Source organism: Marmota marmota marmota (assembly GCF_001458135.2). Lineage (NCBI taxonomy): Eukaryota > Metazoa > Chordata > Mammalia > Rodentia > Sciuridae > Marmota > Marmota marmota. The sequence continues at coordinate 6,533,318 of NW_026000243.1, read as the reverse complement.
CTTTATAAAATATATATTATGTTGAATACAGTCTTTTGGGATGTGATTTTCTCATTCAACATGATGCTCTTTAGATTAATCTGTCTGAAAGAGAACAGCTGTATCTTTCTTGCTTTCATGATGTAAAATATTTCATTTTATGAAATATATTTGAACATTCTTCCATCAATCAGTATTTATGTTGGTTCCATGTTATTGATATGGCTATTTTTTTGCATATGTGTTTCCTGATATATATGCACTAAATTTTATCTTGGGTACATACATAGAGAAATAGCAAGTATGGATTTTCTGAGTATGTATTCATTCAGGCTTACAGAATAATACCATGGTGTTTTCCCATTTCCCACCAGCATTATGTATGTGATTCTGTTGAGATTCAACATTTAGTATGTCAGATTTCCAAGATTTGCCAATCAAATGGGTAAGAGTTGGCATTTCACAGTGATGAAATGTGATCTGTCTCTTCATGAAAATTGGTGAGCATCTCTTTATATGTTCATTGATCATATGTTTCTTGTTTTGTGAAATGTATCTTTATGGTTTATGCCCATATTTTTATTGAGTTTTTTCTTATTTGTATATTTTATTATATCATATATAATATACATGTATATATAAATAATACACACCTTTTTAAAATTTTTGCCATGCTGATGATCAATCCCAGGGCCTCATGAATGCTAAGCAAGTGTTCCAGCACTGAGCTATATCTTCAGCCTAGCTTTATATATTTTTAAAACTAATCTTTTATTTATTTTATTGGCTTTCTGTGCTTAAAATATTTTCCCAAAGTTTGTAGCTTGCAGAAATTCCTGAGTTTTAATATAGTTCAAATTGATGTTTTTTTTTTTTTTTCTAAATAGTAATCCTTGTGTCTTGATTGAGAATTCCGGCCCCCACTGAAGGTCATAAAGATAATCATTCATATATCTTCTGAGAGTTTTATGGTTTTGCTCTGACATTTGGATTCTGAATCCATTTGGAATCAATTTTTGATGGTGTGAGATAGGGATTCATTTTCTATTATTTCCAGTTAAAAAGTCCTTTTCCAGCAAAGGCAGGTTTGAAGCCAAGATGTATCCAACTTGAAAATCCATGCTCTTAATTTAGATGCTATTCCAGAAAAATAATAGCAAGATATTAGTTTGTTTAGTGCTAGTACTATGCACTAGGAAGTAGAGAGAAATAAGGCAGTTGTCTACCCTCAATCTATTACTCATTAGTAGGAGCTGAGAGCGATTTTGGATTCTTTTAAATTTTATGATAACACATTCCAGATCATCTTTTGGCATTGGCAGTTCCACAGAGGGGCTTCTCTGATAAGCTGTGAGTCTCGCTTCTTCATTCCTTATTTCCTTCATTTCTTGAGGATTATTGTGACATTGTGAAAAAGAACATAGAGTCAGACAGACCTGGTTCTAAGACTCAGTGTAACTACATAGCAACCTTGGGGAAATTAAACTCTTTCTGAGCCTCAGTTTCTTCCTCAATAAAATGGGAATAATAATGATTAACTCCCAGAATTGTTGGGAAGATTATATAAAATGTGACACAGGGAAGATATTCCACAATACGTTACTCTCTTCTTTCCTAACACTGTCCCTCACCTACAAGTTACCAAGTTGTACTTCTTCTATTGTCTCCCATTCATTTATTCCTACCATTCTACTTTCTGTTTCTGTCTATCTTAGACTTACTACAACCTCTTGCTAGATTTCCCAGATTCTGGTGTACAGTACCTGTTTTTGTCAGCTTTTCTGCTGCTGTGATTAAAAGGAACCAAACAACTGTAGAGGAGGGAAAGTTTATTTAAGGGCTCACGGTTTTAGAGGTCTTAGTCCATAGACAGCAAGGTTCCATTCCTTGGGGCTGGAGGTGAGGCAGAACATCATGGAGGAAGAGTGTGGCAGAGGGAAGCAGCTCACAGGATGATCAGAAAGCAGAGCCAGAGGTCTCCACTTGCCAGATACAAATATATACCCAAAGCCACGCCCCCAATTCTCACCTCCTCCAGCCACACCCTACCACTTCACTTACCACTGTTAATCCCTATCAGGGCATTAATTCACTGATTGGGTTAAGACTCTTACAACCCAATCCCAATCCTTTCTCCTCTGAACCTTCTTGCATTGTCTCACATGTGTTTTTTGGGGACATCTCACATCCAAACCATAACAGAACCAGAACCTGGCAGCCAAATCTAGAGAACCCAGTGGCATCCCGTGAATGCACCACAACAACAACATTCCCTTGAGCTTCATATGTGAATTGCCACCAAGCCTGTGGCCGAACAATGGGGATCAGAATTTGTAACCCACACCCCAAAATTCGGTAAACTGCTCTCCCATATTGAATTTTCCTCTGTCCTTTCCACCCAGAAGATGGCCAACAGGTTATTATTTTGTTTACAGCATTCTTCCTGTGCTCAAGAACTTCAGTGTGCTATCTGGAATCCTAGCATGCTCTGTCCAACAATCGCATTCCATCTCATTTTTGTTTCTCCCTAGGTTACTGGCTCCTCTCTAGTCAGTCCGATTTCCTAAGAATCACTGTATACCCACTCTCTATTTATTCCTATCTTACAAATATTCATCATTAATAACAATAATAACATTTAATACATAAACAAGGCACTTTCATATCTATTATCTCCTGTCATCTTGAAGAGGAAGACACTTGAGCATTCTTGTCCCCGACTCTGTTGTTTAGGCTCAAAGACTAACTTGTTCAAGGTGAGATTACACTGTTGGCAAGTGGCAGAGCTAATATTCTGACTCAGAATTGGGGATTCCATCACCAAGGCTGTAGTTGTTTGCTTAATATCATTCAAGTATCATCATCTTTTGTTTTCGAGCATAAAAATAGAACCTAATTTTAGCAAAAAAGAGTATATTGGAAGGAGACTGGATACTGAGTAACTCATAGAATTAAAGAGAGATGGCTGAAAAACCAAATTGGAGGAAGATGAATAACCAGGGTAACTAACCCCAAACATCTAAATAATAAGAGGTCACAGAACTTACCCTTAGGCCAGTCATTGTAGGAGACAACTCTAATTCCTTTCTGTTCCTCTGTGACCCCAATAAATGCAAATCCTCCAGTAGAAAAGGAACTTAGTTCACTCATTTACTCCTCTGCTAGGGATTGGAATGGTGGGGTTTGATTGCCAGTTCCATCAGGACTGCTGCATTGTGGAAGGATGGCTCTCCCAAGAGCTGACAGAAATGGCAGATGCCCAATACAACCTCCTAGATTGTTATCCTGTCTTGTCATTTCCTGCTCTAGGTGAAGATCCTGTCACTACAGTTGGCCTGTGAGCTCCTGCAGGGTAGACCTCCTACCTCAACTTCTTCCAGGAATTTCACACACAGTACTGTGCACCCAGTAAAGACATAGTAATCTTTGAATAACTGAGCCAGGGAAAGAGTCTCTATTCTCGGGGGACTTAAGAGCAAGCCTTTCAGTTGTGTTTGAATTTGTTTTCCCAGTAAAAACAAAAACAAAAACCAAAAGTTGGCCATCAAAACAGAGAAGAGAAAGGCTTTTCTCCACATGCTTTCCCAGGTGTCTTGAGCTAGTTTTGAGAAGCTTGGGTGAGACAGGCAAACTCCCACTCAGTCCCTAATGATCACCACCACCTTCCTGGAATGTTTACAACACTCTCCTCTTCTCCTTTGGCAAGAGGGATTCCCTAGTTCAGCACAAACAGCAGGAGTAAGAAGGAAAACAACAACCCCCACACCACACACAGCACCACCACTAACGCTAAGATTCTATATATAGTCTTGCCATTAATCAGCAAGTGATGAGGTATAGGAACATCACTGGGTCCTGTCCCTGCCCAGGGCGCATTGCATTATTGCTGTGTGCATTCTTCATCCAAGCTAAACAGTGTGCTGGGTGGGGTGCTATTTCTTGCCCTGTTTACAGGACCCTGGGATTTTTCCTTATCCCAGAGGTGTGAGAAGGGAACAGGCTGACCTCAGCAATTTCTGCAGTGAGGTCATAGGGCACTATGAGGGTCACCTGAGCCTGGATGAGTGACTTCCAAAGCCACTGAACCTTAAAGATGGGGGTGGAGCTTAAAGGAAAGAGGGGCAGGAAGGGGAAATTTGGTTCAACTAAACTTGAGCCTGATTTAAAAAAATGTTTTGGTAAGGTTCCAATTATGCTTCTCAACAGACCAAATTGGTACAGTGTTCCAAATGGAAAAGCTGGAAAGAGACTACAAATGAAAACAATCTGGTGATACCTAAAGCCCAAAATGATCTTAATTATTTAACTACCTTGGGCTAAGTACAATTTGAATGCTCTGCAAACTAGACTCTGAAACAACCTTCCTCCTCGTCCAGAAGACTCTAGAAAGTGACATTAGAAGAAATGGACTTCTACCTTGGATGTACTCCCTCCTAATTATGTGATCCTGGCTGGTTGCTGAGCCTGTCGCTGCCTGACCATGGTCATCTGTTCCGTGGGGTGGGGGGGGTCACAAGGCTCGGCCTGGCTCTCTTCAAGGGTTTATTTGGAGAATCACAATGAGTTAATGTAAATGAGTGCTTTACATGAAGTGGAGGTCACATTAGCTACTTAGACCTGGGTGGGCTGGGGTGGAGGGTGTCCAGGTGGCTCCCCAGCCCATTGTTGTCCAGATCTGCCCTCTTTTCTCTTCATGATCTTAATTTTTACTCCTTCCTCAAATGTGTCACTCTTCAAGTCTCACTAAGTACTTCTTTCTGAGCTTTCTCCCTGCAACCCTCCATTCAAGGCCTTGGTTAAGATTTCCCAAAGCACGTCATGGATCACTAGTGCCCAAAATAGCCCACAAACAAAAGGGGCTTTTCAGAACAAATCAATCTGAGAAAAAATAAGTACCAAGCCCCCTTTCAGAAAGACACAGTTCTCATTAGGGCTCTGACAAGTGTTAAAGGAAGGATGCTTATATACCTATGCTCCTTAATTAGTGAGTACTTTATAATTAGTTTAACCATAGAAACCCTTTTTCAAATATTGCTCATTAACGTCCTCCAAAACACAGGATGGGAAATGTTCTAAATGATGATGGCATGATGCCCACTGATTAAGTCCTTACTGCATGTCAGGCATGAACATTAATTCCCAAACAACCCAATGAGGTTGGTGCCATTACACATGGACAGAAAGTGAGACTGTGATCAAAACTTAGGTCTGGCTATTTCTGTTTGACAAATAAAAAAAAAAAAAAGAGAGACTCAAGGAGGTTTAAGCATTTTACCCAAAATCTCACATCTAGTAAGTGTTGTAGTTGGGCCGTGAACCTACATCTTGCATACAGGTCTACCTTTAATACCCTGCAAATATGAGCCTGGGGCCTGTAGGCCTGACTTCACACAGGGCCTTTGGAGTGGAGAGGCATAGCTTCCACTCCAGTCTGTATGGCAGAGTGCAGAATTGGATAGGTGGGCAGCTGGCCCACAGTAGCCCACAAAATAGTCCCAGCCACACCCCGTCCCTGCACTGAATAGGAAACCCAGACTGGAGAGATGCAGTGATTTTGAACAGTATGGCTCCACCAGACTGCAGCCATGTTGGAGACTGGTGTGCTCCAGAGCCTGTCCTTACAACATGTCTAACCCCCACCTCCCAGCTCAGAGCTTGGACAGGCATTCTCAGTACTCAAAGCTGCTAGGCTTCCTGGCTGCTTCTCACTAATGGAAACCTGTTGTGGTGCCTGTTGCTATAAACACATTGTCAATTTGCATAAGTATGTGACATTGTAAAAGTTCCTGAAAGATCTTATCCACATTGCTGGCACAGGGCCACACAAAAAGCCAGGTAGAAAGACAATGTGTGTGTTATTGAAAGAAAGACAGAAAAGCTTTTTTTTTTTTTTCTTTAGCTTTCTTTCTTTCTTTCTTTCTTTCTTTCTTTCTTTTCCTTATGCAGGTGAACAGGGCAAGAAATGGAAAGCTTATCTAATCCAGAGGCAGTGAGTATAGCTTGCTTTGTTTTATTTTGAAATTATTTGGGAGTTATTTTTCTTGTATCTCCTAAACCACCTGTCACATTTGAAAAGCCAGGATGGAACTGTTAAGATTAGATAAATGGATTTGTGCTTTGGAACAGCAGGCTCTGAGCGCTGCAGGCTTACAGGGTGGGGGGAGGCTAATACGGTCAGAGGTGTCATTTTACAGGTGTGGAAACTGAGGCCTGTGACCTGAATAAGACAACCATGGTCCAGCTGGAAGGAGAGTTAGGACTCCTGACTTCCATACCTGGGTTTCCTGACACTTTCCAGAACACTTCAGTCGACAAAACTGCTCACCCTCATTTTCAACAAAGTAAAATACATTCAGATGCAACAAGACAAAATTGAATCCTTCCAAAGTCTCAGAGTCAAAATTTAACAAGCTTTCAGGCTCCAGGAAGTCCTCCCTACCCTGCACTCCCAGTACTAGTCAACCCTTTTGAACCACCAACCCTGAGCAGCAGAGTGGTGTGTTTTTTAACTTACCATTTCTTTGAACTGACATGGTGGAGAGTTGGGCCTACTTTTTCTTCTAGTAGGCCCAGAATCTCAGGTCTAATGTCTAGTTCCTTAAACCACTGTGAGTTGAGTTTTGTGCAGGGTGAGAGAGAGTTTCAATTTCATTCTATTATATATGGATTTCCAGTTTTCCCAGCGCCATTTGTTGAAGAAGCTATCTTTTCTCCAATGTATGTTCATGGTGCCTTTGTCTAGTATTAGATAACTGTATTCATGTGGCTAAGACTCTGTGTCTTATATTCTGTTCCATCGGTTTTCATGTCTGTTTTTGTGCCTATACCATGATGTTTTTGTTACTATAACTCTGTAGTATAAGTTAAGGTCAGGTATTTTGATGCCTCCTGCATCACTTTTCTTGTTAATGATTGCTTTGTGTATTCTGGATCTCTTATTTTTCCAAATGAATTTCATGACTGCTTGTTCTATTTCTATAAAGATCATCATTGGGATTTTAATAGGAATTGCATTAAATCTGTATAATGCATTTGATAGTATGGCCATTTTGACAATATTAATTCTGTTTATCCAAGAACACAGGAGATCTTCTCATCTTCTAAGGTCTTTTTCAATGATTTTTCTTTAGAATACTCTTGTTTTCATTGTAGAGGTGTTTTATTTCTTTTTTTAGATTTATTCCCCCATTTTTTTGAGACTACTGTGAATGTGAAAGTTTCTCTGATTTCTCTGTCAGCTAATTTGTCATTGGTGTACAGGAATGCAACTGATTTATGGGTGTTAATTTTATATCCTGATACTTTGATAAATTCATTTATGAATTCTAGAAGCAGCCTAACTCTCCACCATGTCAGCTTAGAAACCAACTTCCTCAATAAAACTTCTAAAGCACAAGAAGTAAAATCAAGAATCCATCAATGAGATGGTACCAAACTAAAAAGCTTCTTCATAATAAAGGAAACAATCAAGAACATGAAGAGAGAGCCTACAGAATGGGAGAAAATCTTTAACACATGCACCTCAGATAGAGCACTCATCTCTGGGATATATAAAGAACTCAAAAAACTCAACACCAAAAAATAAATAACCCAATTAATAAATTGCTAAGGAACTGAACAGACACTTCACAAAAGAAGAAATATAATCAATCAACAAACACATGAAAAAAATGTTTAACATCTCTAACAATTAGAGATGTTAAACACTCTTAAGATATCATCTCACTCCAATCAGAATAGCAATTATCAAGAATACAAGTAACAATAAATGTTGGCCAGGATACATTATACATTGCTGGTGGGAATGCAAATTGGTGCAACCACTCTGGAAAGCAGTATATAGATTCCTCAGAGAACTTGGACTAGAACTACCATTTGACCCAGCTATCCCACTCCTCAGTTTATACCCAAAGAACTTAAAATCAGCATATTATAGTGATGCAGCCAAATCAATGTTTATAGCTCAACTCACAATAGCCAAACTATGGAACAAACCTAGGTGCCCTTGAATGGATGAAGAAAATGTAATATATACACAATGGAATATTATTCAGCCTTAAAGAAGAATGAAATTATGGCATTTGCCATGAAATGAATGGAACTGAAGAACATAATGCTAAGTGAAATAATCCAGCCCCAAAAAACCAAAGGTTGAATGATCTCTCTGATATGTGGATGCTAACCCACAACAAGGGAGGGGAATGTGAAAAGTTTATCGAACTAGACAAAGGGAAATGAAGGGAAGGGAGGGGATGGGAATAGAAGAGACAGTAGAATGAATGGGTCATATCTTTCTTATCCTTATATAGGAATACACAACCAGTGTAACTCCGCATCATATACAACCACAATAATGGGATTCTAAATGGAACAGGTTATACTTATTCTATGTATGTATAATATGTGAAAATACACTCTACTGTCATGTATATCTAGCAAGAACAAATATAAAAAAACAATTTCTTTAAACCTTCTGAATTCCTTTATGAGGTGGATTGTATTATCCCTGCCATTCAGATATGGAAATTAAAATTGAGAGAAGTTAAATGTCATGCCTCAGTTACACAACTGGAAAGACTGTGATTAAAACTCATGACTAATGGAACAGGAACTATGGTTTTCTTTACTTCATGGGGCTGTTGGAAAGGTTAAGCAAGACAGCATATAGTGTCTTGCACACACTAGATGCTTTTAAAATGTTAGGTCATACCAGGTACAGTGGCGCACACCTATGATCTCAGCAACTTGGGAGGCTGAGGTAGGAAGATTGCAAGTTTGAGGCCAGCCTTAGCATCTTAGCAAGACTCTGTCTCAAAATAAAAAATAAAAAGGGCTGGGTATGTAGCTCAGTGTTAAAGTGCCCCTGGATTCAATGCCTAGTAACAAATCATAAATGAAATAAAATGTTGGGTCTCATCTCCTGATGTCTGCCTCAGTCCTCTGTCATCTACATTAAATCCAATAGAAACAGATTATATGATGTGCATATTTTTTACATTCTGATTCATCTAAAATGATCTTCAAAAGGCCTTGAAAACCTAGTTAATTCACATCAGTAGCCCTCAAATGCTAATTTCCAGATGTGCTCAAACACTTGAGGGGTGGGCTGGTAGTTTGCAACCAAGCAAATTGCTACTCAGGAGGCCAAGAAACTGTTAAATTATCTCAACACTTCCCATTGATAAGTAAGCATGTTCATCCTGTCCCCACTCTTAGCTGGCTGTATACATTCTGCATCTCCATCCTAGGCAATCAAGTTTGAGCGATGTTCCTGTGATGGTTTTGAGCCCCATCAACTGGTCTCTATAGTCAGAAACTTCCAGTGAAACAATTAAGTAGCAACACTCACTCTGAGGGAGGGTTTGAGTAAATGGTGGAAAGAAAGATGGTGTAAAGAAAATAAGGAACTCAGGAAACACAGGCAGCTAAGGGTTTGGGCCAGGGAGAGATCACTCCATGAAATGTATGGGGGCGGTTCAGCTTGTGTCTTTCTACATCTCATCATGAGTCTTCCCACACCTCATGCCAAGCAGGGGAACAGATTTGTTCTGCCACCTATGCCAGAAACTTCACGGGAGCCAAATAAGAATGGTGCCAATCTTATCAAGAAAGCCAGAGTCTTTCTCCTCCCCTCCCACACCTATCTCATAGTTGCCTCCAGGTCAGGACACCTCTGCTGGGCATATCGGAGACCAGTGGCTGAGGAGGTCTGCGCTGATGGGATAAGGGATTGGGAGTTGTAGCCACAGGCCCACAGAGACCACACCAAGACTGATGGAAGAAAAGGGTTGATGGGGAGGGGAAGGAAGTAATATTTACTGAGCACATACTATGTGCCAAGAACTTGACACCTGTAATCCTATTTTAATCCCCACAGAAATACTGCGAGGTAGGAATTATTATCTCCTTTGTACTAATGAGAAAACAAAGGGTCAGCAAGGTTAGGTAGCTTGCCTGAGGTCACATGACTCCTGGGGTGGAGCCAGAATTTAAATGCATATCTTTTGATTCCAAATCCTATGTTCTTTCTGTAAGCACTGGCACCCCATGAGCTTGATTCCAAAGTGCTGACTCTGTCACTTGTCCACATCACCTTGTCAACCTGAGCAAGCTTTTCAGTGTCCTAATCTACAAAATGGGACTAAACATACCTTGCAGGGTGGTTATAAGGATTAAATGAAATATGTTGTATAAAGGGCTTAGAGCAATGCCCTCTTTCATGTTGTAAGAGTTCTAGAAAGATCAGTCATTGCTTTTATCTTTACTCCCCTGCTGCCTTGGAAAAGTCATTCTCCTATTCTGTGCCTCAGTTTATGCATCTGTAAAATGAGTTGGCTAGACTGCATGATACCTAGTCTTCCTGCTGCTAAAACTCTATTGCTCTGCTTGACATTTAGTGCAAGTTTACACGTCTACCCTGCCTCCCCCTGAGCTCCACCATGACTGTACCCCAGCACCCAGCTTGTATTTGCACAGCATAATTCCTTTCAGCCTTCACTCCTACTCCTGACCTTCTTTGATTCCCCTTGATTTTTTTTTTTTGCCAACTTGAACAGAAATTTCTCTCTCTCATGGCCCTGATGAAATCTCAATCCTTCCATGAAACCAACCCTGGCAAATCCCACCCTGAGATGATTTCCCCTTTATTTAAAATCCCCTCAGCTATTCTGTCCATGATCTGAGTCACACTGATTTTAAATGGTCTATTTTGTCTTATTGAACTCTGTTTGATTTACTCCATTCCCTAAAAGTAAACTTCCAAAGGGCAAGGACCTAGTTTTCCACTTTGGTAGAGCCTCCGGAACACTAGCCCAGACCCAGGCACATATGGGATGAATGAAAGACCACTGTCTTGGTCATTTCCTCCTCCATGGGTGGCTGAGCATCCCCAGGAGGGGACTTTCTGCAGGATGTTTAGGATGAGGAGGGTGTAAGCAACCCAGTCTGCCCTCAAGGAGTTTGCAGAGGGAAAGAAGGAGCCTCACAAAAGTAACCAATTGCAAATGTAATACAATGAGTTCTGTTTCAGAGGCACAGAGGGGAAGCTGGGGAACTTAAGGATGAGCAAGTGGTCCCAGAGAGAGGAAGGAATGGCATGCCAAGTCAGAAGACGCAGTATGCCTTGGCCTACGGGATGGATTGAAGTGCCACTTTTATGGGACTGAAGCAGAGCAAGGACAGAGATGGGAGGTCAAATTGGCAGCTATAGCTTTTGGTTACTCAGTGACAGTAGCCCAAAAGCTAAAGACCATGCAAAAATGAGGAAGTTAAGAACTGTATAAAGAGCTTATTTATTTCTTGTTAAATTTTCTTTTCTTCTTCTTCTTCTTCTTCTTCTTCTTCTTCTTCTTCTTCTTCTTCTTCTTCTTCTTCTTCTTCTTCTCTCTCTCTCTCTCTCTCTCTCTCTCTCTACTGTGGATTGAACCCAGGGGAACTGAGCTCTACCCCAGCTCTTTTTATTTTCTATTTTGAGACAGGATCTCACTAAGTTCTGGCCTTAAACTTTCAACCTCATGCCTCAGCCTTCTGAGTTGCTGAAAATGAAAAAAAAAAAAAAGGTAATAGTAGACTTTTGTTTCGTTTTTTTCACTTTCTTTCATTTTGTTTTAACATTTTTATTTGACAAAATAAAATTTGGCATGTCATAAGGAACATTTACAAGTCCAGATTCTTGCACCTACTAATAGGAAACCATTTGTCTCCACATACTTGTGGTTTTAGTTACCCTCAATCAATTGTAGTTGGACAACATTGAATGGAAAATTCCAGAAATAAATGATTCATAAGTTTTATTCCTCCCTTTTTTATTTGTTGTTTTTAGATATACTTGACAGTAGAGTGTATTTTGACATATTATACACTCATGGAATAAACTTATTCTAACTAGGATCCCATTGATGTGGTTGTATGTGATGTGTAGTTTCACTGGTCATGTATTCATATATGAACATGGGAAAGTTATGTCTTAAATAACTTTTCTTATGGTATATTGTTATAATTTTTAAATTGTAATTGTAGATGGACTGATTGCCTATATTTTTGTTTATTTATATGTGGTGCTGAGAATTGAACCCAGTGCCTCACACATGCTAGGCAAGCGCTCTGCCACTGAGCCACAACCCCCACTCATAATTCTTCTATCTTAATATGAATAGTTATTGTTGTCCCTTACCATGACTAATTTGTACATTCAACTTTATCACAGATATGTATGTATAAGAGAAAAACATTGTATGTGTGAGGTTCAAAACTAACTGAAGTTTTGGGCACCCTCTGGGGGGTCTTGGAATATATCCACATGGATAAATGGGGACAACTGTATATGGAAATAAGGAGCAAGTACAATGCTGATTGGACTCTTAAGAAGATAGTAAAGACTTGGAAGTGCTAGATGATCTCCGTTTTCTGCCCATGGGAATAGCAGATGTGGCCAATGCTTACAATGGGGACTTTGCAAGTACGAAGGGGAGAGGCACTGATTTGTTTTGATGATTCTAATCCCTGTTCTTATATGAGCAGTGTGAGCTGTCCAGGATGCCCACTCTGTCCTCCCTTTTCTTTGTCCTCCATTCCTCTCCTAGCTGTCTCCATTGGGCTGCCCCTCCCTCCCTGGGAGGGGATGGAATGTGTGCTTCCTCCTAGGAGCCTCTTCAGGCAACTCTGACTTATCATAGATCTTCTTGTCTTTCAAAGCAAAGGCTGACAACTGTGATTTCTCATCTCCAGGTGCAAAGGAAATTGCCCCTTGTAAGTGTCTGCACATCTCAGGCCTTTGCCCCCCAGGGTTGCTCAGAGCCTGTCAGTTGAATTTGCACTAATGAGATTAAAGTTAGTGTGTTGGAATTTTCAAATATTTTTGCCAGATCAGTCCAAAATTCCTAAAGTAAGAACTTGCCCAAATGGATAGCATAATTATTGCAAATCTCGAACTGTCCCTTTCAGGGCATTTCAGTCCTTTCCTGGGAACAAGAGAGAATTGAGGGGGCCCCAGTGACAGAGGTATAGGAAGAGGGGTGTGGGGCAGGGGCTGAGAACAGCTTCTCAAGTGGAAGAGGTCTTTCAAGTCCTGTACATAGCATTCATTTTTGTTAATGAATTCTTATTGTATTTGGGGTTTTACTCCACAGATGGCTTGCCCAAGGCCCCGTGGCAGTTTTTGGTTGAAAAGTAAGCCATCAGAATGAAATGAAAAGGCATCCTGAAGGGTCAGGAAGGAGGTTCAACCTGAAATTTCATGCCAAGAGTGGGACTAATAGGAAATGAAGACTGAGGGATGATCCTGGAAGCGGTTCTCCGTCCCTGAGAAGTGGGCAAAGGCACTGATAAGTCAGTTAGAGGCCCTGGAGGAGGGGAAGGATGGGGGAAATAAGAATTCATTGTTGCCAAAGTGATCTGGGCTTAGAAATGGAGGCCTGGGGAAACAGCAGAGACTCAAATTCTTATTTTAGTTCTACTGTGTGACTTTGGGCAAGCGATAGCATCTTTCTGAGCTTGTTTCCTTGGAATAAAGTGGGATAATAGCACTGTTAAGATTCCTTCCAGCTCTGACATCTTTTGTGATGCCGAGTGAAGGAGTCATGCTTCCCACTTATGCTTCCTCCTGAGATGTGCACTTTCTGAAGTCTAGGGCTGGAGCTGTGACCTGGGCTGGGCTTTGAATTGTGGCAGTCAGTAATGACCAGCTGCAAATACGTGGACAACATCTCACTGAAAGGTTAAGAACAGCCTGAGGTGATGAAGGACATTCTGTAAGACAGTGCTCCCAGAGGCAGCCCTATAACCTTGACATGTGGTAGGGTGAATTTAGAAAGTGTCTTTGTTTTCCATTGCTGTAATTGAATACCTGAGACTGGATAATTTATAAAGAGATTTATTTGGGCTCATGGTTCTGGAGCTGAGAAGCCCAAGAGTGATTCCACCATCTGCACAGCTTCTGGTGGGAGCCTTGTGTTGCTTTACCTCATGGTGGAAAGCAGAAGGGCAAGTGGGCACACATGGAAGAGGCAAAGAGGGGTGAACTCATACTTTGTCATGATATGCTTGATAGGCTCTTGGGATAACAAATCCAGTTCCAAGAGCAAGGACACATGCAAGAAATGCATTCGTCCCTCTTAACAACCTAGTTACCTCTTGATGGCCCTACCTCCCAACATTGCCACAGGGGCAGTCAAATTTCAACATAAATTTTGTAGGGGACCAACTACAGCAGAAAGGCAAGGATTTCTAAACATACATCAGCTTCACATCCACCTCTAGATCTTTGGTTCTGTCTTCCTATTTATGGATTCCTTCCATTGTCCCCTCAACATTTTCCAATTCCATTCAAAGATGAAATTCCTCCTCCATGACCCCTTTCTGTGTGTTGATTGCTATCGTTGATGAAGCAGAAGTAACTTATATGCTTCCCTGTAACTTCTCCCCACAATGTAGGGTCAAGATTTCAGCTAAAATCAGAAGGGAATTCTGACGAATGCTTCCGAATGGATGATCCTTGAAGATATGCTAAGAGCACAATAAACTAGTCACAAAAGGACAAATATCATATGATTCCACTTACATGTGATACCTGAGTATTCAAATTCACCAGGAAAGAAAGTAGAATGGTGGTTTCCAGGGATCAGGGGGAAGAAAATAAGAGATGAATCATTTAATGGGTATGGAATTTCAATTTCAATTGTGGAGATGGTGGTAGTGATGGTTGCATGACAATGTGACTATACTTTGTCATAGAACAATACACTTTAAAATGGTGCATTTTATAATATATATTTTACCTTAATAAAATAAAAGTGGAGGACTAAATCAGAACACAAAAGAAGCTCATTTCATCCTCCACTGGGGTTCTTCAGCCAAGGTGTCAAGTTCTGGAAACCTACTGATCTTTTGTTTATTGTACTTATCAAGAAGTCCAAGTACTTTCCATTTTCATAGCTAATAGGTAGTTTCAGGATATATTGACACTCCACTTGGTTTTAAGTTTTTCATACCTTTTTTTGGTGTGGTGGCCACTCATGGGTTCTTGTTCAGTAACCACACAGAACAGTGCTTTGCTATGCAGTATGAGGAGGAGGTAGCGATCTGGTGATATGGGAAACTCAGGTTAAGAGGAAATAGATTTGGAGAGTGAAGTAAAAGAACAGAGATGATTGGGGTTAGCAGGAGTGTGAAACTGTGCTCTGATGGCTAAGAAAGGGAAAGGGAACTAAACTGCAGTTACAGTTGCATGCGGAGAGCATTTGCTATTGGAGGTTGCCAGTTCTGAATGTGAATGACTCATAGGAACCATCCACAGCATTGTAATTTGATCAGAATCTAAGTTCATTGACACTTTAGGAAAGTAAGTTATCTCCTCACACTCTGTCTCTTTGGTTCCTATCAGTCTCTGTTACTTCCCATCATCCTTTTCCATTGGCACCAGAAAGTTGAGTGCCAGGGGCACCCTGTTAATTAATTACCCTTGGCCTGTGAGCACAGGTGTGCTTTTGTCAAGATTTCCATGCCTGAGGGAAAAACCTGTGTTTGGCTCCATTGGCATCCCTGCTGGTTCAGATTCTGAAAGCCACTCTACCTGGGATGCTTCTGGAGCATCAGCTGTCTTCAGTATTTCAATTCACATTTCTTGGACACTTACTTCAGAGCAAGAAGTGATCTTGGAAGGCATCTAACCCAATGTTCCTCAATGGTCAACGTGCAGGGGGTCTTACTAGAATGCAGACCTGACTCTGCAGGTCTTCAGCATTTGTTGTAGCTCCTCACAATGTTAAACAGACAGCTACCATGTAAACCAATTTGACTTCCCTTCCCGGTTGACACCCAAGAGAAATGTGAACATCTGTGCACACAAACACGTGTACAGGAGTGTTTATAGCAGCATTGTTTGTAATAGCCAAAATGATCATCAGCTGATGAAGGATAAATGTCATGTAGTATACCCATATATAATGGGATATTATTCAGTCACAAAAAGGAATGCTGTACTGACACGTACCACAACATGGATGAATCTCGAACATATTATGGTCAGTAAAAGAAGTCTGTTGCAAAAGATAACAGAGTATGTGATTCCATTAATATAAAATGTCCAGAATAGAGACGTCTATAGAGATAGAAGATAGATCATGGTTGCTTAGGGGTAGAGTTTATGGGATATTTGGAAATACTAGCTAAAGCATGTGACATTTCTTTTTGATGCACATGTCTGTACATCAATTAAATTTTATATTTTAAGTGGGTGAATTTATGGTATATGACTTTAATATCAATAAATCTATTTTAAAATCCCAAATCATTATGACTTAAAATATGTAAATTGTTATTAATGGAACAATTTGTTGGCTCTGCTTGTATCTGATTGTATGACACTGGGCTGTGACATTGACTTCTGTTCTCTATCTTGGTCTCCTTATCTCTCCCCTTAATTTTTTTTTTAAACCAAGGATTGAACCAGGGGCACTTTACCACTGAGCTATATTCCCAACCTTTTTTAAAATTTTGAGACAGTATCTCCTAAATTGCTTAAGGCCTCATTAAGTTGCGGGCCTCAAACTTGTGACCCTCCTGCCTGTAATCCCAAATCTCTAGGATTACAGGTGTATGCCACCATGCCCAGCTCTTCCTTGCATTTTGGCCCCCATCCTATCCCTCTGTTGGTCTGTCCGTATTCTTAGCTTCTCAGGCACTTTACACAGAGGTCCAATCAGGCTATTTGCTTTCTCCAGCACCACTCCCCTGCCTTTGTGTGTCTATTCACACAGTCATCTTCCAACCATCCCTCTCAGACTGCTGCAGGGGAGCCACATGGCAGCCCTGCCCTGGCTCCTTTCTCTCTGGGATCTCAGACCCAGCACTTACCTTTTCTGGTCTTGCTTTCTCTCCTACAAAATGATAGGACTGGACTACCAGCATAATTTGAGGAAGAATTCCTTGAGATGCTCAAGGAATGAACATCTGGTTTTTCAAAAGAGGTTGGCATGGTCAAGTAAAGTTGGGAAACACTGGATTGCACAAGTCCACTCACTTCAGAACTTCTCAGAACCTATGATGTGGTAATGGGCACTGTGAGCCACCAAGAGGGGAATATGATTTGCAACTTTCCCCAGGCTTTTACTGCTCCCCACCACCACACTTTAAAAGAATATTTTACCCTACAGAATAATGCCCTGGATATGTTGGAGTAGTTGATCTCAAGGATCCATCTGGGTCCAAAAACAAAATAAAAATTATTATTCTAAAAACTGCTATTTTCATTTGAGACCTTTTCCAATACTTCTATTCTGAAGCCATCTTGATCTCTATATTCCCATAATACCGTATATATTTCTTATGGAGCACTATGTCATTCTACTTTGCATAGCAAAAGAAAAATTCATTTTGATTTGTGTCCAGCATGATGTAGTGGAAGCAGGGAAAAGAATCAGTCCTTAGAGCTAAACAAAGAAGCAAACTCCACTACCAGCCATCTCTCTTAGTTCAGGCTGTTACAACAAAATACAGAGACTAGGTGGCTTATGAACAACTACAACTTACTTCTCACAGTTGTGGTGCAGAGGATTGCTCCATGCTGTGTCCTCACATGAGAGAAGTGGTGAAGGGTCTCCCTTGGGCTTCTTTTATAAGGGCACTGATTCCAGTCATGAGGAGTCTGGCCGCATGGCCATCCTCCAAAGGCCCCATCTCCTACGACCATCACCCTGGGCTTTAGGATTTCAACAAATGAATCTGGTTGGGGCAGCGGGTGGGAGGGGAGGTTGGGACACAAACGTTTAGGCCACAGCACCTTCCTTTTAACTCGTGCAAGTTAAATCTCAGTCTTAGTTTTCTTGTTTTAAAAACATAACTACTAATATTGAACCTGGAGAACTGTGGTGAGGAAGCTGATGGACACAAGGTCCCCAGCATGTGGTACCTAGAAGACTCCCGCTACTCAGAGGCTGCCATTGTTATTACTATTACTTTTGGGGGATTGTATCAGGGATTGAATCTAGAGGTGCTTAACCACTGAGCCACATCCCCACCCTTTTTAAAAAATATTTTATTTAGAAACAGGGTCTGGCTGAGTTGATTAGGGCCTCACTAAGTTGCTGAGGCTGGCTTTGAACTTGCAATCATCCTGCCTCAGCCTCCAGCACTGAGATTACAGGTGTGCACCACCATCCTAGGCTGTTAATACTATTTCTGAATGGATTGATTTCTGACTCACCCATAAGCCCCTTGAGGGATTCACCATGTCCCGGCCTTTCATAACCTCCCAATGCTACATGTTTCCCAGCACAAAAGGCTTTTCATAAGTGTTGGCTAGAATTTGTCTTATTAATGTGGTCAATCATGGAATTTTTCAGGAAGAAAAGTAGGATTTTGCCTTCTGCACAGGCTGTGAGAGTTGGGGATGCTGGCATTTTCTGCTGGGTAACCTTCATGTAGGTCTATGCAGAATCCACACTTGATTTTTATTTGGGGTTAGGATTGCTACCAGGTGTGTCTGGGGACAGCTCAGAGAGAGGATAGGATACTGAGGTAGGACACAAAGCAAAGGAATTAATGCAGAAAAGTTTATAAAAACATATATTTTCTTCCTTGAGAAGCCTCAAGAGTTGTCCTAAATTTTACTTTAGGTGAAGTCAGTGAGTAGAACATGGGAATGAAGGTGTTGATGGATGAAGAAAGTGGCAGGTTCCTTGAAGATGATGTTCACGTTCGTGTGGTTCAGATCAGCCAGGTTTTCTGATAATTTATCATGGACTAGTAATAGTGAAGGATGTTGGGTCTAAATCAGGTATGGCTCCTGGTCTTCGCCGTGCCGTTTGTAGAGAAGACAGGTTTACACTCACAGAGTGCCTCAAGAGTGAGAAAACTCATCATCTGGCAGACTCCTTGAACCCTCAGATGAGGATCAGTTCCTTTGTTCTCTGCACCCAGGTAGTCTTTACTCCCTGTCTTCACATGCATCATACTTATAGTTTGTGTTTAATTTGTTTTTCCTGCTGCAGTAGCTTGGATCTACAATGTCCCCCACAGGCCCATGTATTGAAGGCTTGGTCCCCAGTGTGGTGCTGTTGGGAGGTGGGGAACCTTTAAGAGGTGAAGCCTAGTTGGAGTATGAGGTCGTTGGGGTGTGGCCCTCGAAGGGGATAGTCAGACCCTTACTCCGTTTTTATTCCTCTTTTTCAATTTCTGTCCATGAGGTGAAAAATTTGCTCTGCATGTGCTTCCTCCGTTGGGTGCTACACCCCCAACCAGAGGTCTAAAAGCAATAGACTCCCTGTTCCTGGCTTGAAACCTCCAAAAACACCAGCCAAAATGAACCTTTTCTCTTTATAAGTTGTTATCATAGGTATTTGTTACAGTAACAGAAAGCTAACACACCTGTGAGATCACAAACTTAGAAGATGGGGCAGAGTCTCACTTTCCATTCTATCATTAACATCTAACACAACATTGATTAGGCCTTTAATGAATACAGTATATTTTGAATGGTTGAAGGAAGTCTAGGCTATGAATTTCGAACTCTGTTAGCCTTTGTGCCGGAGGTACAGTGCTAAAGAATTCAAAGAAGGAACATTGTCCCAGAGGGGCAGAGACTTGGGAGGGTATGGTGCAATCTGGGATGGTGGAGACAAAGGGAGGGGGCATCTGGAGCACAGCCAGAGCCAAAGGGCAGAGGAGAGCAAAGGCTGTCTGAGAACAGGAGCTGGCTAGCACAGGGCTGCAGGCTGCATGCCCGCTGCCGAGTTAGTTCCATGGGGCATTTCATGGAGGGTATAGGGGGAGGAGTGGAGAAATTCAAGGGGCACATTGCTTCATTCAGTCTCCTGTTTGTCACCACCACTCATCCACCTCACGGTCAGCCTGAGGCCCTGCTGTGGCCCAAAGCTGTCACAGTGTGGACTCTTGCTAATGGGCTTTAAACTGTGGCTGGCCTGGAGCTGTAGCCCATCTGGCAGGCTTGGCATCCTCACATGCTGGCAAATGGAGGGTTGATATAGTCATTAGTCTCATTTCAGGGGAACCCTAGGGCAAAAATCTGGCAAAGGCCATTGGCTTCCCTAGTGGGGAACCATGCCCCACAGAGAAAGCTCCCGGTCCTGTAGAGTTCCTCCATCTGTGACCTGGCACCCCATCTACAACTAGGAAGTCTGCTCACCTGCTCTTGGTCCAAAATAGCCATCATGTATTGCTCCTTGGTAAAACAGCTGATCAAATCAACGTCACCCTGGGCAAAGGCATCCATTCTCCTCTACCCCATACTTAGGTTAGCCCCACTGTGCTTGGATCAGAGTAAGCATTTAATCATCATCACAAATGCTATTAATCATCATCATCATCATTGATTCAACAACTAGAAAGACAGACAATAGAGTTTCAGGGCAGATAACTGTTAAGTTTTTATAACTGTTTATTTTTCTATCCTGACAAAAGATCTGTGGATCAGAGCAGAGATTTTATTTACTCCCAGAGCATCCTAGTAACGCCTTCTCCCTCTGCCTCAGTTCCCCATGGGCAATGCGATGAAGGCCAGATGTTTACCTGCCTGTGTAGCAAGGTTTACACCAAAATAATGAGATACAGAGCTAGTTGTGTGGATGGGGGAGAAAGAGAAAGACAGAGACTGCAATGCTGTACTTAGGAAAGTAAGCAAATTCTCTCTGGGAAAGGTGCCTAGGTGGAAGGGAAGAGTGCTGGTCCTGGCTCTGGAGACCTTGGAGACCTGCTTTAATGCAGCCCCTTTTCAGTGGATCAGTCCTCTTCTCTCTGACGTGTGGAGGAGTGTATCTCTTAAGCCTACCTCACATAGGCTCATGAAAGCCAAGTAGCTAATATGAATTGAAACACTTTGGATAATATAAAAACTGTACAAATCAAGTTGAAGCTGGTATAAGAGATGCTTTGCCACAAAATTCTGGTGAATATGTGTATCAGTGCACAGTATAGTACCTGGCATGTAGTAGATACTCTGTAGATGTTCTCCTTCTGCCCCTCTATGCACCTAGGGCACTAATTATATTAAATGGAGGAATGGGGGGATGTAAACATTTATCAGTGCTTCTCCCTCTGAATTACACACAGATGGCTTTGCACAGAGCATTTGGCTTCCCTGAATTTAAGCTTCCTTAACTCTGTGTGGAGGAAAACTTCCCCTGTGTCCCTAGCTTGGCTTCTTGGTGTGCTACATAAGTTATCATGTTGGAAACAGAAATTAGAGTCCTGAGAGACAAAATCATGGGGTGGTTAGGCTGGCTCTTCCTTCTGGAATAATAATAGTATTAACAATAGAAGGTGAGAATTGGTTGTTTGAGACAGGAGGCACCTAAGAGGTTGTCCCTTGTTTGTCCACTCTGTGCCAGACATTGTTCTGGGACTGGGGTATAGATGCCCCCATGAGAGACAGACAAGTGACCCCCATGAAGCTTGTGAGTCTGGCAGGAGAACTCAACACATCCTCGTTTTAGCCTGGTTCTCCTTCCTTCTGGGCAAGCTCCTATGGCTGAGCCCAATGAAGAGCCCTTTCCATTCCATGTCTGTTGTTTCCAAAATTTCTTGGGTGACCCAGCAGAGACAGATGGATGTGCGATGGGAAGGAGGGGCCCAAGGCTAGGGAATGGATGGAGTTGTGTGAAAACTGCAATCTTGGAAGTTCAAGAACTTTAGACATGAATGGTTTCAGGTCACATCTGGGAGATCGGGGGATCCCCAGGCTTCACAAAGATTCTCAGGCCCCATCATAGCATGGAAGATGCAGGACCACCTGACTCCTGACTCCCAGGGACCATGTGAACTTTCATGATAAAGATATAAGTGGGGATGGCATAGGCAGGATCATGTTCTCCCATCCCCCAAGATATCCACATCCTTTGATCCCTGGAAATTTACATGGCAAAGGGGAATTTTACAGTTGAGATTAAGTTAGGGACTTTAAGATGGGAAGATATCTGTGAATTATCCAGTGGGTCCAAGTTCATCATAGGGTCTTTACTAGTGAAAGAGAGAGGCAGGAGAGTCAAGGTCACAAAGAAAGTTGAAAATTCTTTGCTGAGGCTTTGAAGTTGGAAGAAGGGTCTTTGAGGCAGGGAATTCAAGTGGCCTCTAGAGACTGGAAAAGGGTAAAAACCAATTCTTCCCTAGAGCCTCTAGAGAAAATGCATCCCTGATGACATCTTGATTTTAGCCCAGTGAGACTCATCTCAGACTTCTGACTTGTAGAAATAGAAGATAAAAAAATTTGCCTGACGCAGTGGCCCATGCCTATAATCCCAGCAGCTCCAGAGACTGAGACAGAAGGATTGCAAGTTCAAAGCCAGCCTCAACAATTTAGTTAGGCTCTGAGAAACTCAGAAAGACCTTGTCTATAAATAAAATATTTAAAAGGGCTGGGGATATTGCTCAGTGGTTAAATGCCCCTGGGTTCAATCTCTGGAACCAAATAAATAAATAAATATTTTTGGTTGTTTTAAGTCACTACATTGTGGTCATTTGTTACAGCAGCCATAGGAAACTCATACTGTGGTGAAATGAGAAACAGGCTCTTCCCTTCTCTAGTTATCAAGTGATTCTCCAAGATTCTTATGTATCCTGGAGGTGAATGCCAGAACCTACTAACTTCTGACCCTGAATCATAATAGCTTATGAGTTGATGATTACTGAGAGCGTCTGTGTGCAGGAATGATATGTTTTAAAAATGTTATCTTGACCCAGTTTTAAGGACCTGGCTAAAAGCTGGTCAGTTCTGCTTCTGGAGCAGCTAATTCAATCCATATCCCCACCATCTCTTTTATTTGGGTTCTCACACTCCAGACCGCAGTGCATTTATCCTGTTTGCCTCAGAGCCAGGTATTAGCCAACCAGGGGAAGCCCCCAGACCCAGAGCCACTGAAATTATCCCAACTAACGGATCTTAAGCCAGTTTGCCCTGCCTGACCTGCTCCTTCCTGTGGACCACAATAAAGTCTTCTGCCCACAGTCCCCCCTCCTCAAGACTGGCCTGCATGGCCTACATGGTATTGTGTATTCTTCCCAGGGAAGACTTTAACAAAACTCTTGATCTGTATCTGGCCTCACCTTGCCTCACCCAAGACAATGTGGTTAAACATCAGGCAGTATTCAAAAGCCCTCTACACACATTTATTCATTCAACTCTAACATCAACTCAATGAAGTAGGTACTATCACAATCCCCACTTTACCTGAGGGATACATGATAAAGAGAAGTGAAGCAATATGCCCAAGTCAGCTACTAAGTGGTGGAGCTGGAACCCAAACCAAAACAGCCAGGTATAGAGTCTGGGCTCTTCACCACCATGCTGAGCTGCCCACAGTGATCCAAACGATGTTTCTACCATCCTAACAAGCGGGGTGCTCCACGTTGGGCTTCTTTTGACTTGGAATAAAGTAATGGGATAGCATCCCATACTTCTAGAATTAAATTTTGGCTCTCCACAGGCCTTGTTAGGTAGCGCCTACTTTGAGCTATAGCTGAGGAGACTTGTCAAATCTGGAGCCTCCTGAGATAGTGAGGCAATTTAAGCCATCTATCTGTATTTTATTTAATCAAATGTTCATGTTACAGATCCATGCCCCTGCAAAGTTGGTTGTTTTAAAAT
This sequence comes from Marmota marmota marmota, assembly GCF_001458135.2. Lineage (NCBI taxonomy): Eukaryota > Metazoa > Chordata > Mammalia > Rodentia > Sciuridae > Marmota > Marmota marmota. The sequence continues at coordinate 6,509,746 of NW_026000243.1, read as the reverse complement.
AACCTCTGAGACTTGGTCTCTTTTGTGCTGGCCAATAGGTGCTTGAGATCCCTCCTGGAGTAGTCTAACTCACCAACAATGTTCAACCTTGGAAGGAAGGTTGCAGGGAATATTCTCTAGAGGCTGTCATTCCTGTGTCACTTCAGCAAGGTGAACAGTCCCATCTCAGGGTTGGGGATACCTGCTGCCTGCTCCCAGGCTGCAGCCATGATCTGTGAATAAACAGAACTCATCATGTCTTAGCTTGGGGTGTCCCTAAATGTGAACCAAAGCTTGCCTGTAAATGGTTGGGAAGGTAATTTCAGCAAGCTGCATGACAGGGAGTATACCAAGGGAGACAGGAAACTTGATAGAAAGGATCTGTTACGGAGTTGACTGCTGCTCAAGATGGCTGGTGTGCAACCCACCATGGCCTTCATCTGGTTCTTATGAAACATCTACAAATAGTCCACCCAAGCAACAGTGGGAAGCATGTCACCACAAGCCCTTATCCTTCATTGGGTATGAACACCTTGACCAATAAGCTCTAACCCATACACTAGAAGTTGCCCATGAGTGAATGTAGGACAAGTAGCAAAAGGTTTTGGGCACAGGCTGGAGGCAAGATTACAAGACGGCAAAACTCATTCAAGTCTGGAACTTTCCCCATAGTCCTGGCAAAATTAAGAGTTGAGACTAAAGAGATTTTGAAGTTGTACCACTTAGGTTTAATATTTTCAGCATCTGTATGGACTTTGTAAAGAGCATTGCAGCACCCTGCATATGGAGGATGGTAGTTGTTGCTGGAAACGCTGTCCTGTTATATCAAAAAGCTTTCTAGTAAACTGAACAAGTAGGATATGTTGGGACTGGAAACTTCCAGTTCTCTTCCCTCTCCATATAACAAGAGTTTCTGGCCTCAAAATATGTTTGGAGCATGACTGGCTGGTGAAGTGTGTGTGGTTCCCTTAGGTACTACACCTATTGTTGAGTGACAAGATATAGAGATGTGCTTCCCAGCCAGACCCAAAAGTCTACATAACCCGGAACATTAGGCCAACACCAAAAGCATTTGCATGTTGTTGAATAAAGTGACTCTACATATTTTGTTAGTCTTCACAATAAATCCATGAAGCAGAAATTATTGTCTATCATCTTTAAAGATATAGACAAATAGCCTGAGGTTCAGAGTACTTTACTAATCTGTTCAAAACTCCAGAGCCATTAAATGGTAAAGCTAGAAATGCAATCTAGTTCATCTGACTCCAAATCTGAATCCTTCTATAGTACAAGTTAAGCCTAGTCCATCAGATATTTTAACCTAGTGGCAGACTGTAAGTTCTTTAAGCTTATTTAGCTTGAAGAATAAACATTCTAGCTGAAAGCGTGTTTAGAATGAGTTTATGCTCAGACATGGTGAGCTCCTTTGGCCAGGAAGAGATTCTTGCATCCCTGGTGCCCAGTATTTAGCCTCAACACATTTGTGCTGAATTCATTAAAGATACCTGAAGCTTTCAAGTGCTCCTCTTTTGAAACCATTGCTCAAATTTATGGAAAAGGAGCAAAGAGATTTTTTTCCTGAATATCCAAGAATGCAGACCTGAGGACCCATCACTGTGAGGCTCCTCAGTGTTTCCTATAAACAACAACATTTCCCCATGAAACCACAATACAATCATCAATATCAGGAAATTAACAAAGCTGCATTACAACAGATACCACTTACTCCTCAGATGCCAAGCTAGTTTCAACAATTGTCCCCAAAATGTCCTTTGTAGAAAAAGAAACCAGTCAAGGATCCTACATTACCTTCAGTAGTCCCATCTCTCTACTCCTTTCTAATCTGGTTCCTCTTCTCCTCTTCCTTGCATGTGCCTTTCCCCCTCTCACCCAGACCCCAACACCTGTGCTGCTCCTCGGCATCACCCCTCCCCACATGGGCACCTCCTTAACCTGCTCAGGCTTCAGTTCTGCTCTGAACCAGCTCCCCCTCCCCATCATTGTAGGATGCCCAATTTCCTCAGCCCTCCTAGTGGGTTTTGTACTGAATTGTTCATGAAAGGTAAAAAGGAGAACTATAGCAACCTTAGCATGAGAGGGTGGGATATTTCCACACATTCACTCGATCCCAGGACCCAGGACCGAAAACAGACTGGTGGGGAAATTAAAAACAGTTACTTCCCAACAAGCAAAGTTGGTTGATAGTGGCAGAAGTCAGGATAATTTTGAAGTGGGAAGAAGACTTGGAAAGGACACAGGTCCATTATTTACACCTTCATAGGGTAGAAATAATGTCCTATAATCTAAATACTGTTGAAAGGTGATAACTATTTGACTATAGTCCTCTCTTTGGGGGAATGATATTACTCCCAAAGCGACAAATAATATGTAGGTATAGAGAATAAGATTTCCTATTTTGTATGCACATGAAGTTTATGATAAAATCATGGATCAGATCTGAGACCTGCACAGCCATTTTACAGATAAAGAAACCGAGGCCAGAGAGAGTTGATTGTTCAACATTGCACTGGTTAGGGCTTGGATGTACTTACCCTATATAATAACTTTCCTGTGTTATATATAAATACACCACCAGTGAAACTCTAAATCATGTAAAACCACAAGAATTGGATCCTAATTAGTATAATTTATACTCCATGTATGCATAAAATGTCAAGATATACTCTATTGTCCTATATATCTAAAAAAGAACAACAAAAAAAGCAGAACTCTTACCACTACAATTTCAAAACCAATGCATTTTTCCTTAAATTTCCCCTACTGCACTCTTGTTTCAAATCTTCCTTCCTCCAGCCTTCTTTGTAAATAAATTTTCATTATATACATAAATAAAGGTACATAAATCACAGTTAGGACTGTTCCTCTCAATGCATTTTCACAAGGGAACACATTCATATCAACAATACTAGAACTCCAAATCCTCCCATGCCCAGTTCCCAATCACTATCAACCTCTTTCCCCTAACAGAAGACTGACTTCCATCACCATCATTTAGTATTTCCTGATTTTGAAATTTGGATATTTGAAATAGTGGTATATTTATTTTTGTATGTGTATTTGCTTTTTTGCACTCAATGTCACATGTAAGATTGAGATTGTTGGTAGAAGTATTTTATGTACAGTTGTCCATTGAATGACTATGCCATAATTTGTTTAACTCATTCAACTTCTGATGGGTCTTGGAGTATTTCTAGTTTTTGATGATTGTACAAATAGTGATGCTGTGAACCTTCTTGTGTATGTTTTAGCAACCTGGCTAAGTTAGACATTAATTCCAACATACATAGCATTTCTTTGGGTATGAATTAGAAGCGGAATTTATGGTTATAGAATATGATTATGTCCTATTTTTGTAATACTACTAGTTTTCCACAGTTGTATCAAATTGCATTAAACTAGCAGTATATGAGAATTCTACTTTCCTCACATCCTCATCAGGCACTTGATATTTTCAGTCTTACATTTTAGCCATCCTAGTGGTATGTTGTAGTATTTCATTGTGATTTTAATTTGTATTTTACTTATAATTGATATTTTGCATTAAAAGAATAGAGTGCTCTTCATGGCAATTTGAAAATCCCTTTCTATGAAGTTTTTGTTTAATTATTTTGCCTATTTGGAGATAAGGTTATGGATTGTCTATCTTTTAATTATTGTCTCTGGAGATCCTTACATATTCTTGATACCTGTCCTATGAATTGCCAACATCTCCCCCCACCCCAATCACTTGTTTTATGGTATCTTCCAATAAATAATCATTCTTAATATAATCCTCAGATTCTCAACAGGGCTTATTGTCCTTGAGGGGTGTAAGTTGGCATGAAAACAATTTTAGTTATTGCAATTGGTTTGTGATCCTTCAGGGAGTTATAGTTCATAAACATATACAGTATTATCTGTGGTAATAAAATTTTATGAGGCAAGGGGTGGGGAGTTTAGATTTAAAAATTTCCCCAAAAGCCTTCTTAGGAGCAATATTCTAAAAGACATAAAACACCAATGTGGTCCAATTTATCTACATTTGTCTCTTTCAGTCCTGTTAATCTTTGCACATATCAAAGTCTTGAAGATATTTTGTTATATATCTTCTAAAAGAGCTGATATTTTTCATTCACATTCCATCATTTTTATATATAGTGTGAGGTAGGGGTTAAAGTAAAATTATCTCTATACTATAATGCCATCTTTATAATAAGTCAAGTGATATATGTATATATTGATATATATGACATATATAGACATATATATGTATATATATACATATATATTTATATACATATGATTCTTTATGATTATTTTTCAAGATTGTCTTGTCTCCTTGTGGCTCTTTAAATTTTTCAATGAATTATAAAATCAACTAGAACTAGTTCCAATCAAGGAAAAAATATCTGGGATTCTAGTGTTATCTTATAGAATCTAAAGAATAATTTGAGACCATTAACATCTTTACCATATTTGATTCTGTGAAACTTGTGTATCCTCCATTTCTTAGTTCTTTAGTTTCTCACAATAATGTTTAAAACTTTTCTGTATAAGAAATTAGACATTGTTAGGTTTGGATGTGATGTGTCTCCAAAAAGCTCATGTGTGAGACAATACAAGAAGGTTTAGAGGAAAAATGATTGGGTTCTGAGACCTTTAACCAAATCACTGAATCCATCCCCTGATGGGATTAACTGAGTGGTAACTGAAGGTGGGTAGGGTGTGGCTGGGGGAGGTGGGTCATTGGGAGCGTGCTTTGGGGGTATATATTTTGTATCTGGTGAATGGATTCTATCTCTCTGCTTTCTGATCATCACATGAGCTGCTTCCCTCTGCCACACTCTTGTGCTGTGATGTTCTGCCTCAGCTCAAACCCTAAAGAATGAAGCCAACTGTCTATGGACTGCAACCTCAGAAACCATAAGCCCCCAAATAAACTTTTTCTCCTCTAAAATTGTTCTTGTCAGAACTTTTAGTCACAGCAGTGAAAAAGCTGACTAAAACGCACATAATTTGTTCAATTTTTCCTGAGCATTTGGTATTTTTATCTATTGCAAGTAATATTAATACTGTATTTTTCTCATTTGTTGCTTATATATAGAAATGCTGTTAGTTTTGCATATTGACTTGTATCCAGTAACCCAACTAACTTACACTTAATTCCAACAAATTAATTGCAATCTTTTGCTTATAGAGTCTTTGGGGTTTTCTATGTGTGTGATCATGTTATTTTCAAATAATGATTTAATTTCTCTCATTCCAATCCTTATGACTTTTTTTTTCTCTTACAATGAAGTCAAAGGACTCTCGCTACAATAGCTAGAATCCTCTTTCTGTACATTTTTTGAAATTGGTGTGTCATGGTTGTACATAATGATGGGATTTGTTATTTCATATTTGTATATGCATACAACATAACAAAATAATTTGGCCAATATCACTCCCCAGCACTTCCCCTCAATGACTAAAATCTTAAGAACAATGAAGAACAGAAGTGTGAGAATCATTTTCTTGTTCTCAATCTCCAACAGGAAGCTTTCAATATTTTATAACTAAATATAATGTTTGTGATAGATTATTTTGAACAAATTTTTTTATCACAATAAGAAAGTTCTCTCTGTTCCTATTCTTATAGAGTTCTTTTAAATTTATAATTTATGAGTGCTTAATTTTATTGTACACTATTTTCTTATTTTTTCTTTACTTATGGAGATGATCATATATTTTTTTTCTCTTTGAAGTTTTTTCCCTTTTTTAGGTATTTTTAATAACTTTTTAAGTATTTTTGTTATATATGACAGTAGAATGTATTTTGACATAACATACCTACATGGAGTATAACTTCCCACTCTGGTAGTTGTAAATGATGTGGAGTTTTACTGTTGTGTATTCATATATGAACATAGGAAAGTTATGTCTGATTAATTCTACTGTCTTTCCCATTCCCATCCTCCCTTCCTTCCCCCCACTCTGCCCTGTCCAATATGATGAACCACCCCTTCTCCCTCTTTACGCCCCAAACCTGCCTATTGTGAGTCAGCATCCGAATATTAGAAAGAACATTTGGGCTTTGGTGGGGATTGGCTTATTTTGCTTAGCATGATATTCTCTAGCTCTATCCATTTATCAGCAAGTGCCATAATTTCATTTTTCTTTATGGCTGAGTGATATTCCACTGTGTATATGTACCACATTTTCTTTATCCATTCATCTGTTGAAGGACACTTAGATTGGCTCCATAGTTTGGCTATTGTGAATTGAGCTACTATAAATATTGATGTGGCTGTGTCCCTTTGGTATAAACTGAGGAGTGGGATTGCTGAGTCAAATGATGGTTCCATTCGAAGTTTTCTGAGGAATCTCCACACTGCTGTCCAGAGTGGTTGCCCCAATTTGCAGTCCCACCAGCAATGTATGAGTGTTCCTTTTCCTCCACATCCTCACTAACATTTATTGTTACTTGTATTCTTGATAATTGCCCTTCTGACTGGAGTGAGATGAAATCTGAGTGTAGTTTTAATTTGCATTTCTCTAATTGCTGAAGATGTTAAACATTTTTTTTCATACATTTGTTGACTGATCATAGATTTTCTTCTGTGAAGTGTCTGTTCAGTTCCTTAACCCATTTATTGATTGGGTTATTTGGTTTTTTTGGTGTTGAGTTTTTTAAGTTCTTTATACATCCTGGAGATTAATGCTCTATCTGAGGTGTAGGTGGCAAAGATTTTCTCCCATCCTGTAGGCTCTCTCTTCACATTTGAGGTTTTTTCTTATAAAGAATAATATACATACTTAAGTATTCAACCAAATTTTCATAAACAAAACACTTCGTAACCAGCATGAAAATCAAGAAATAGATTTTTTGAATCCCAGAACTTTTTTATGCTCCTCATCTGACTTCTAATACTATGCATTAGTTTCAATTATTTGAATGAAAACAAGCAGTTTAATCTTTTTGTCTAGCTTCTTCTGCTCAACAATTTTTTTTTTTTAGAATCAACCATATTATTCTGAGCAATTGTAGTTCTCCTATTTTCAGTGCTGTGTCTCAATGCATGTTATGAATATACCACAATTTCTTTACTCCTTCTGTTCATATGAGCCTTTGGACAGTTTCTAGTTCAGTGCTACTAGAAATAGTCCCGTATGAATATTCTAGTGGGTACCTTTTGCAGAACATACATATGCAATTCTGTTGAATACATTTATCAATTTTTGAACACAAATCAACTTTGCCTTCCTAGAATAAACTCCACTTGGTCTTGATAGATTGTCGTTTTTTTAAAAAAATCTATCACTGTTTATGATTTGCTTTTTTATTTAAAAAAATGTTTTAATAAGAATGCTAATGAGAGAGAATGGCCTGAAATATCCTGTCAGGCTTTGTTATCAAGGCAATTCTGGCCTTGTAAAATTAGTTGAAAACTGTCCCCTCTTTTTATGTTCTTCAGAATTGCTTTATAAGATCAGAGTTATTTCTTCTTTAATAGTTTGAGGAAACTTTGCCAATGAAGCCATCTGGGCTTAGAGAATTTTAAAATTGCACTTTGAATTTTTAAAATAAATACAGGACTATTCACATTTTCTATTTCTTTTTGTTTCAATTTTGTTAGGCTATAAGTTTTTTTTAAAAGGGGGATTTCTAAGTTTAACTTGTCGTTAAATTTATTGGTATAAAGTTCTGAAATATCCTTTAAAATGTTTTAAAATTTGTAGCATCAATAGCATTGTGTTCCTTTTCATTGTTTATATATAGATCACTTGTGTCGTTTTGTGAAAATCAGTCTCCTCATCAGTTTTATCCATCAAAGAAATCATTTTTGGTTTTGATTTTTCTCATGTTATATGTTTATTATCTTCTACACATGTTTCTGCTGTAAATCTGATTTCTTCCTCTTTTCCATTTCTTTGGATTTAGTTTTTTATTTTTACTTGTTTAGATGGCTGATTTTCAGCACCCACCCCCCTTTTTTTTCCTTTTCACCATTTGCTTTTAAGGCCAAAATTTTCCTTTAAGCATTATAAGCTTCATCCTACAAGCTTTAATATATTTGACTTTAATTATCATTCAATTTAAGATATTTTATAATTTCCATTGTAATTTTTTCCTTAAGCTGTATATTATTCATAAGTGCATTTCCCCAAATTCTGAGAATTCCAATTATCCTTCTGGTGTAGTCTTTTTTTAATTAAAAAAATTTTTTTTAGTTGTAGGTAAACGGAATATCTTTATTTTTAAAAATTTATGTGGTGCTCTACCACTGAGCTACAATCTTAGGCCTTTTGGTGTAGTCTTTTAACTCACTTCTACTGTGTCCAGAGAATATTTACTGAACAATTTCAATTCTTTGAAATTTGCTGACACTTTTTTATGGCCCAGCATGTGATCTGTTTGGTAAATGTTCCAGGAACACTTGAAAAGAATGTGTAGCCTAAGATTATTGGGAATAGAGTTCTATATATGTCAAATAGGTCAAGGTTATTAATGTCTTTCAATCCTCTCTGTCCTTTTTGTCTGGTTTTTCTATCAATTACTGACAGAAGTATATCAGTCTCCCACTTTAGACTCTTTATATGTGTCCTTATATTTAAGATGTGTCACTTGTGAGCATATAATATTTTTTGTTTCTTTAATCCAGCATAGCAATCATTTCTACTTGAATATATAGCTGTTTATATTTATTGTAATGATACTTTTTATTTACCATTTTACTGGTTATTTTATTTTTGTTCTATCTATTCTATGTTCATTTTTTTCTCTCTGTTTATGCCTTGTTTTAGATTATTCAGATTTTAATTTCTTATTTTAACCCTGTAATAACTTGTTATGAATATTCTTTCAGTAATTATAACGTGCATTAAAACATTATAATTATAACATTATAATTATAACATGCATTTTTGCCTTATTAGAATCTGACATATATTAGGATTTTCTTCTCTTCCAAAATAATGCTAGGATCTTAGAATACTTTAATTTTATTTACTTTTCTCCTACCTTTTTTTGTTTTCTTCATTGTGTATGTAACTTCTACATCTACTTTATTTTTTCTTATTTTTTAATTTAAGTTTTATTTTTAATTGTCACATATTTATAGGATACAACTTGATCTCTGTATCTATACGTATACATTGTAAAATGATTATGTCAAGTGAATTAATATACTTATCACCACAAATACTTATTTTTTAAGCATAAGAACATTTAAAACCCATTATTTTCATAGTTTGAAATATGCAATACACTATTTATTATTGTACCCTGTGAATAGCATCTCCCCATTCCTCAGGTCTTTTTTCCCAAGCTTCTGGAAATCCCTATTCTATGCTTCATTCACATAAGTTCAGCTTTTTGTAGATTTCACATTAAGTGAGATCATACAGTGTTTGTCTTTCTGTGCTACATCTACTTTAAACTTGAAAATATTTTTTGCTTTATAGATGATATAATTTGAACTTACATACTTACCCTGTACATAGTTCTTCATTCCTTTCTTCATTTTTCTTTTCCATCTTGATACACATAGAAATGATCTGACATAGCATTTGAAGTAAGTATAATTATATTCAAGAAAATAGATAAGACTGCAAATATCATGAAAGAAATTGAGGCCATTTTGCTTGGATCTCATGGTACTTCTTTCAAAATTTCTTTTAATGAAGTTTTCTCATTTTTTGTTTGTTTTTCTTTTGCCTTTGGGTTTGAAGACTATTTTTAACTGTGTAATTAATTTGAGGTTGACAGGTTTTTCCTTTCAGTACTCTAAAGGTGAGTTCTCTACTTTCATTTTCTCTGAGCTGCTATTGCATGGGTTGAGAAGTCAGCTGTTGGTCTTAGTGTTGCTTTTTTGGAGGAATATGTCTTTTTTTTCCCCTTTCAGATTTTTATTTTCTCTTCATCATTTATTTTCAGTGATTTTACTTGGATGTATATGAGTTATTATTTATCTTTATTGAAGCTCCCTTTCTTCTTTAATCTAGCTATATCTTAATATTTTAGATAGTTTTAAGAACATTATTCTTAACCCTAAATCTTAAAATATTGTTTCTGACTATTCTGTCTTTTTTTTTTCTTGGAAATCCCAACTGTAAACATACTAAAATTTGGGGCTGGGGCTGTGGCTCAAGCAGTAGTGTGCTCGCCTGGCATGCCTGAGGCCCAGAGTTCGATCCTCAGCACCACATACAAACAAAGATGTTGTGTCCACTGAAAACTAAAATAAATAAATAACTCTCTCTCTCTCTCTAAAAATAAATAAATAAAAATAAAAAAGGCATTTATTTGATTCATTTAAAAAAAATACTAAAATTTTTCATCATGTTGCATATATCTGCTATGCTCTTTTTGTACATTTCCATCCTCTTTAATGTCTGCACTTTAGTCTATTGTCTGCCCTAGTCAGATCTATTTTCCAGCTTATTAATCATCTCTTCAACAGTATTCAATATGTTCTTTGAATCATCTATCCATTTCATAATTTAAATTCTTTCATTTTTCAGTTTTAGAAATTTTTAAAAATAAAATTTCCTGATTTACTGATTTCTAATCAAATATATTTGCATTAGGTTAACAAGATTGATATGTAATCGAAATCTTGAAACTTTGAGCAAATCATTGCCTTCTGGTAAGTTTATTAGAACTCAAACTGCTGTTTAGGATAGTGCCCTGTGGATATAGTTGGGAGATGTTATCAGTTTTAGAATTCTATTTAACTGTTTTTTAAAGTCTCAGTTTATCTATCATGATGTTTTCCAGTCATATCTATTTTCTTGAATATAATAATAGATATTTTAAAGCCCATGTCAGATCATTTCTACATGTATCATCTACACATATATATTTACATTACCCATTGTTTTCTTGGTTCTGTTTTTTAATATGTTTGTTTAAAATTTATTGGATGATAAATATTGTGTATCTAATAATATAGAGGCTCTGAATGATGTTTTCTCACTTCAGAGAACATTTACTCTATTTTCTGGCCGTCAAGAGGATGAGGTCACCTCAATCCAACATGAACTAAGTTGAGGCATGTTTGTAGTCTTTCTAAGGTTCTATTTGTTGCTGGTTTGCTTCCATTCCTAGTATATTATATCTCCACAGGTCCTAACTAAGATTTTGGGGTATTTTTCACAATTATCTACCCCCATGCTTAAAAGAGTACTGAACTTCAATTTTTATTTCATACTGAAAGATTTGTAAAAAGTTTTACTCCGCTCTACAGCCTCTTTCTGCTTAATTTCCTAGTCTCTGACTCTGCATAGCTTTATTAATAAAAGCTTTGTGTAGTTCATTTTGTGCTGCTCTAACAGAATACCTGATACTAAGTATTTTATAATGAACAGGGGCTTATTGGCTCAGAGTTCTAGAGGCTGGTAAGTCCTATGATTGAGAGATCAGCATCCAACGAGGGCTTTCTTGCAGTTCCATCCTTGCAGAAGGCAAAAAGAAGATAAAGAGTGAGTAAGAGTGAGCTAACTTGCTCCTTTTTTTTCTTTTTTCTTTTTTTTATTTATATATGACAGCAGATTTTTTCTTTTTTAATTAATTTTTTATTTATATATGACAGTGCATTATTATTCTTATAACAGACATAGCACAACTTTTCATATATCTGGTTGTGTACAAAGTCTACTCACACCAATTCGTGTCTTCATACATGTACTCTGGATAATAATGTCCATCACATTCCACCCTCATTTCTAACCCCATGCCTCCTCCCTTCCCCTCCCACCCCTCTGCCCTATCTAGAGTTTGTCTATTCCTCCCATGTTCCCTCTCCCTACCCCACTATGAATTAGCCTCGCTATATCAGAGAAAACAAGATCAAGAGTGAGTAAGAGTGAGCTGAACTCACTCTTTTATACTGACACAAATCAAACCTTCATGATCAAATGATAGTACCACAGGCTGGCAATTAAGTTGTTACTTCATGGTCTTTGGGGGACATTTAAGATCCACACCATAACATTCTGCACTAGTCCCCAAAGCTCAAGTCCATTTCATAATGCAAAATGCCCTCCGTTTTTCTCCAAGGGTTTTTAAAGTCTGTATAGTCCAGCATTGCTCAAAAGTCCAGATCCAAAGTATCCTCTAAGATGCAAGCCAAACTCATCTGTAAGCTCCTAAAAAATCAAAACAGGCTGGATGCGGTGGTGCACACCTGTAATCCCAGTGGCTTGGGAGGCTGAGGCAGGAGGATCATGAGTTCAAAGCCAGCCTCAGCAAAAGCAAGGCACTAAGCAACTCACTGAGACCCTGTCTCTAAAGTAAATACAAAATAGGGCTGGGGATATGGTTCAGTGGTCAAGTACCTCTGAGTTCAATCCCTGGTCCCCCCCACCAAAAAAAAAATCAAAATAACACATTACATATTTCCAACATACAATAGCACAGGGTAAACATTGCTAAATGAGAAGAGTGGGGACATTAAAAAAGGAAGGATCAGACCAACCATGACCAAAAGCTTGCAGGGAAAACATTAAATCCTTTAGTTCTATGTCCAGTATTCTGGGCACATAGTGGCAGGAGGTAAGCTATTGGAGCCTGTTTCTTCATCCATAAAATAAGACACTGCAGTAACTAGATGACCTATAAAGTCCTGTGTCCCTTCAACAAGTGATCTGAATGCCCATCTCCTTCATAGGGTCTTTTCAACCAGTGAAAATAATAATGATTCTTTTTCATTTACCCACATTCCACCACCTTGTTGAAACATGTTCCTTCTGTCTTATTTTTACTCTTCACACTAAAAATGTTTATCCATGAGGATTTATGTCAGAATGTCTGGGGGCAGGGTGGTGGAATTATTTCTGCATGTTAATGGAGAGTATTAGCTCTTTAAGAGCAAAAATGTTGCCCTTAAGGAGAAAAACTTCTTTGTGAAGGGTGCATCCTCTCTAGCCCCACCCCCCATATGTACCTGATGACAGGGCTAAGCCAAGTTCATGACACAGCAAGCCACATTCTTCCTCCTTCCTTCCTTTTTTGTTTCCTTCTTCCTTCTTCGGTGTAAGCTCACAAATGATTAAAAAATACATATTTAACCAAAATTTCTTTCAATCTGTGGGTTCAACTCAATCCTTTTATATGCTCACTCAATCTTTCTTTCATGTGAGCATCTATTACATGGGAAGCTCTGTAGTATAGTTTAAGGTCTGGAATAGTGATGCCACCAGATTCACTCTCCTTGCTAAGGATTGATTTGGCTATTCTAGGTCTCTTATTTTTCGAAATGAATTTCATGATTGTTTTTTCTACTTCTATGAGTAATGTCATTGGGATTTTGACTGGTATTGCATTGACTCTGGATAGTGCTTTTGGTAGTATGGTCATTTTGACAATATTAATTCTGCCTATCCAAGAACAAGGTAGATCTTTCCATCTTCTAAGGTCTTCTTTAATTTCTTTCTTTAGCATTCTGTAGTTTTCATTGTTGAGTTTTTTTCATCTCTTTCATTAAGTTGATTCCCAAGTATTTTATTTTATTTTATTTTTGAGGCTATTGTAAATGGGGTGATTTTCCTAGTTTCTCTTTCTGAGGATTTTTCACTGATGTTTAGAAATGCCTTTGGTTTATGGGTGTTGATTTTATATCCTGCTACTTTGCTGAATTCATTTATTAGTTCTAGAAGATTTCTGGTGGAAGTTTTTTGGGTCTTCTAGGTATAGCACCATATCGTCAGCAAATAGTGATAATTTGAGTTCTTCTTTTCCTATCTGTAGCCCTTTAATTTCTTTCATCTAATTGCTCTAGCTAGTGTTTCAATAACTATGTTAAATAGAAGTGGTGAAAGAGGCCATCCCTGTCTTGTTCCAGTTTTTAGAGGGAGCGCTTTTAATTTTTCTCCCTTTAGAATGATGTTGGCATGGGACTTAGCATAGATAGCTTTTACAATGTTGAGATATGTTCCTGATATCCCTAGTTTTTCTAGTGTTTTGAACATGAAAATCTGGAGTGCAAATTGCTCATCAAAGCATCCCATGGTGACCCCCAAATGGAGTCTTTATACACCTCCAGTTAGAGTCCTAAGACTACTCTAACTAATTACCACAAACTGGGTGTCTTAGAATAAAAGAAATTTATTCTCTCACGTTCTGGAGACTAGAAGTCTAAAATTAAAGTTTTGGTAGGGATGTGTTCCCTCCAGAGAGTCTGGTACATCTTTCCTGGCCTTTTCCAGCTTCTAGTAGCTCCCGGCATTCCTTGACCCATAGCAGCACACCTCATTATCACCTAAAGTCTGTAGTTTACATCAGGGCTTATTCTTGGGATTCTACATTCTATGCATTTGAACCAAGCATATGATGACATGTACCACCATACCTCTGCCTTTTTCTCAGAATAATGCCTGTTGCTGAATTTAGGATCTATTATAAATCCAAAGTGATATTATTTCCAGATGCTTAACTTAATTACCATTTACAAAGATTCTTTTTCTAAATAAGGTTATATTCACAGATTTGGAGAGTCCAAATGTGGCCTTTTCTAGAAGGGATGTGATCTTCAGAGACCCATACTCTGTAACTGAGGCCAACCTAAAGCAACTGACAGTCTACTGACTGAGTCTCTGAGGATGAGCACCAAGTTCTTCCTTGAAGGGGGAATCTGTGTGCATGCCTTCTTATCTATGACATACAGCCAAGATCCATATAAATAATTAGACACAGTGCTACTAAAATCAGAGTCCCTGTTCTTACCACTCTTGCAGTCCAGCAAGGGAAAACAAGTATGAATCAAGTAATACCACAATTACAGGTAAAATCTCTGCAGTAGTAAGTGCTGCCAAGAAGAGGCACATATTAATTACCACAAAAATGTGCAGAGGAAAGACCTGAAAGTGCTTGATTTGAGAGTGGAGAAAATTAATGAGGAGAGAGGGAAAATCACAGGCAAAGATTGGATCACTGTGCATTCAAGAAAGTGAAAGAAAGCCTGTAAGGCTAGACTGAGGGATCCACGGAGAATAAGATATGATGTGAGATTAGAAGGTAGGTGGAACCAGTTCTAAATAGGAAGTATGGGACATGTAACAGATTTGACCTATATCCCTACAACAGATGAACTCTACTGAAGAATTTCAAGAAAAGGAGCATGATGAATCAGGGGTGGGGATGCATATTGTATGACAACAATGTGGAAACCAGATTTGAGGGACAGAAGAGAAGAAGCTGAGAAGCTAGACAGGAGGCTGTCACAACAGTAGCCTAACCAGGAGCTGATGGGACCAAGGACTGGGGTGGAAACAGTAGAGATGGAGATAAACCAATGGATTCTAGAGAGATTTAACAGATATTTAGTGATGACAAATGGGACATGGAAGTAAGGGGGAGAAAGATGTTTAGGATGACTCCTGGGTTTCTACTTTGTGCAAGTGAATAAGGAAAGGTGATCCTTACTGAGACAAGGAGCATTAGAAAAGACCAGGCATGGACTAGTATGGAATGTTCCAGAAGTTAGAGGTGCTCCTGCATGTGGGCTAAGGGAAGACCACAGATTCCAGGGGGAGGTTCAGTATTCTCCTGCCTCCCTTCCCATTATTGAGTGCAAACCTGTACCTCTCCATATTCACACACAAATCTTTGCTTTTGAGGTTTGTGCTCCCATATAAGTTTATTACTACCCATCTCATTACTGACAGGTACTGTCACTTGTACTGACTCATCTCCTGGTCCCTCCCCACATTTTGTCTTTTGACTTTCTGGTTTATGTCATTCTATCACCCCAGGGTGACCTCTGCTTTACTTGAATCTCTCTAATTCCACCTCAGGTACTTAACCCCTTAATACCTTGTGCTTGTCAGCCTCCAAACTGTACAATATCCAGTCTTAAGCATCATACTCCTCTCTCCAAATACAGTCTTCTATCCTAGCTTGCTCCATAATTCTGGTTCTTGACCCCTTTGTTTTCTTCTAATCAGCCCACTCCTGACCTCACTTTCTTTCCAGCTTATGTACACTGTACATCTCCACATCACACCACCTTGTCTGACCACGAGCTTGTATTTTGTTTTAGTCTCCACATACACCAACCCACTGAACTCCCCTCCAGTTTTGTTCTTCCTATGGTAGACAAAGCCCAAGACAGGATTAATCCTAGCCATACCTTCTCCTTCCTGTCTTCCAGCCCACTGCATACTGTAAGAGAAAGTCATTGGGTTATATAAACTGGTGTCATCACAAATTCATGGTCCCCAAGCCCTCATATCCCCAGATGATTCTTTAATCTGGGTGTGGGTAACCAGCAAAGATAATAGTTGTAATATGCACATGGATGAGGTTGCCCAAGGAGAGTGGATGATAGAATGGAATAAACTAGATAAAAGCAGATGAAGGTCTCAATAAGAAGTGAAATAGAGCTTTGTAATGTTTTGAACAACCAATAAAATAAATAAATAAATACAAATAAAAAAAAAAGAAACCCTCGGCAGACACTTATTCAGAAAATTTGATCTAAAAGGGAAGGAGAGAGTAAAGGTAGTAAATAGGTAGTTGTGGATGAAGAGTTTGGGTATTTTAATTGTAGTATGGGAGAGATGATGGTGTTTTTACAGGCTAAGGGAAAAGGGCCCAGAAAGAGGGAGAGGTTGAAGTTCTAGAAAATGGGGTGACTGTAAGTAAATGTCCAACAAGAAAGAAGTAATACAGCAAATAATGTACTTCAACACTGGAATATTTTGCATACACAGAAAGTAGAACACAGAATTGTCATACTATATGGTTATAACTATGTAAACAATGTGTTAACTATGTAAATAATGTGTTTAGGAACAAAATGAAAGTCCTTATAGCTATGTAGTAGGATTAAGGCTGAGTGTTTTCTTAAATTCATAATTATAAAAAATACTTAATAATAAGTGGAGCCTCCTGTTGATATAAGGCACATGTGCATGTATATATATGTGTATATATATGTGTATATATATATATATATATATATATATATATATATATATATATATATATACATG
>NW_026000243.1:6447124-6490201 GCF_001458135.2 Marmota marmota marmota | reverse complement strand
ATATATATATATATATATATATCTATATATATATATACATGCTTACCAATTTCTCTGCTCAACATTTAGTTTCTTCTCTTTTACTTGAATAATTTAATGGTCTTTTCTATTCATGATAATTTCTTAGTTTTTACTTATCTGGAAATGTCTTAATTTAACCCTCATTACTACATGATAGTTTAAGTGGGTATAACATTTTATTTATGATAATTTTCCCTTATTACTTTGAAGATAATATTCCATTGCCAGTGGTTAATGTTGTAAGTCACTTTAGATGACATTCCATTGAGGGGTCCTATTTTTCTCTCTCGTTGTATTTATTTATTTATTTATTTATTTATTTATGTCTTTTGTGTTCTATAGTTTTACTATACTGAACCTGGGAGTGGATTTTTCTTTCTTTATCAGACTACATGTTTGAAGTGCTCTCTGTATCTGAGAATTCATATCTTTATCCATTCTAGGAAATTCTCTTTGAACATTACTACTTCCACATTTTCTCCATTCTCTCATTCTAAAACCCATAAGAGGTATATCTTGGCATTCTTAGTTTATTCTGCTAGTCTGTTAGCCTCATTCATTTTTGTGTTTTTTATTTATATATCTTTCTGAACTTCATTCTCTCTAATTTACTTATTACTCTTTTCCAGGTAAATTAATTCTCTCTTTAATACCCTCTAATCTACTTAAATTATTTTACTCTCCATGACTATATTCTTTATTTACCACTTTCCCAAAAAAGTATCTTTTGTCTCCTGTTCTCAGTCTTCATTTTGTACCTTTAATCATTTAATATATGACTTATAGGATTTTTCAGCCTGTAATATTCTTGAAGTTATTAAGTGACTAATTTTGTTGTTGGTTAGGTATGATTTTTCTCTCTTGATGACTTGATTGTTTGTATGATAATTCTGAATTGTGAGTTCATCTTTAATAGAGGTTTTTCATTTGTGGAAGCCTGGATTTCATCTTAATATAACTATGTAAGGGTGAAAAGGAAGAGCCTGTGTCCTTCCAGGAAATTTACACTTTGCTTTTTCCAAAGGTATCATCCTAGAAGCACAGTTTTTGTTAATTGTTCCCAAGGTCATGTATATTTAAGCCCCAGACCTTCATAAAGACTGTAGTTATGAATTTTCAGGAAGTCTTACTCCCCTTCACCAAAACCCTAAGAAAAAAATAAGAGTTCTCATTATTTCCCTTTACCTGCCAGCAGATTTATTTTTAAAGTTTTCCCTTTCACTTATAGCATAACCCTATGAGTGGCCTGGATTAAATCAGGGTCTTAGTCTTAACTCCTCACCTCTGTAGAAGCATCCAAATTCCTGTTTTCTGAACCAGTATGGACACTGCAATCTATGTCATGGTTACTAAGATGGAAACCTGTGTTCTTTCTACCCTATTTCTACCATATATTCCAGGAAGTGACACTTTATATTTTCTAAACTTGTTCTTACTTTCTTCTTTGCTTTGAAGATCTGGAGATTTCTCTATTCCTTCTATAAAAACTCAGCTGTTCATTTAAGAAGATGTTATTTTGAGACATATTTCTCCTCAATAGCCCTCAACACTATTATGATTAAATAATTAATTACAAAATTTTTGTTCATTTTACCCACTGATTCAGAAGCTCCAAAAGGAAGCGCCAAAGACATGTCTATTTTATTTAATTTTAAACCTCCAAGTCTTAACAGTGCCTGATACATATTAGGTCACAAGTACATGTTTGTGAAATGGATGGAGTTACAAGATTTAAATGAGAAATTATGTAAAATTAACACATAATAGATACATAATGAGTAGAAGGCACTTAGTAATAGGATCTTTTGCTTTCTTCTTCATTTATATGAGTTCCTACTTCTGAAAAAATAAAAGACTTCATGGTAATACCTCCTTATCTTATAGTGAGCCAATATAATGTGCACTATAACTTCTCTACCACTCTCACAGGCTAGTTTGATTTGGAACAACTCCAGATATAATGATTAAAAAGCTATTCCTCGCAATTATGTCCTCATTTTTTTTTTTTTGCAGTTCTTGAGGGTGAGATTGATGGAAAGCAGAGATGTTCATTTTATCCTACTGACTGATTCCTTTGACTATATTCTGACATCTCTTCTTTTGCTCTTTCTATCCTCTCCCCATCTGCTGCTTTCTCCAGCACCCATGTGGATTGTTACTTGACCAGAACAGAAGTAAGTATAAAAAGGTCCAAGTTCTAGTCCAAGTTCTGCCTCTGATAAATTGTAGGATCTGAGGCAGTTCACATAACATGTCCTGTCTTCAGTCTCTAAAAGGAAAGTGAGAAATTTGAGCCCCATTGTGTCTAAAATCTTTTTTAATACAGTGTCTGATTTAATGTAAAATATCTTGCCTGTCAGTCCATCCTCAACCTTCCACCACTAACAAATCAGCATGCATTTTCTCCAGCTTAGTTGTCTACCTTCTATTCCTCACTGTACCAGTTACCTCTCTTCTTCCCATCCTCACCTTTAGCACTGGCTTTTTCCCTATTATAACTGGTAAGCTACTTGAGGGTGGAGTAATGTCTGCAGAGAATCTGCAGATTAATAAATGATCATCATTATTATAATGATAATTACAGCTTTATTTTTGTCCTGATTCCTTGAGCTCAAACTAATCCTGCCCTACCCTCCTGTGTTGGCAAGTAAATAATTGCTCCGACTCTCTTAATAAGAGGATTTGTATTTTCCAAATGTCTCATACTCCATGTGATACTTGGTCAATATCCTTCTTAGATTACTACAGAGTTGACAGGGGCACAAATGAGGGAGGAGGCTCTTTCTGAGCCTTGTAGGCATTCTGTGACTACCTCCTTCCTCTTCCGATTATTATAGTAAGCCATGAATAACCTGAAAGGAACATTTGGCTGAGTTCTGGTAGTTCTAGAACTGATTTTAGTAAAAATATCTTGGTGTCTTTTGCTCTTTCTACCCTCTTCACCTCCCAAAGCCTTGTCGTCTTTATCTATTATAGAAGGAATTTTACCAGATGATGGCTAAGCATGGACCTCAAAGTCGCATAGATCACAATTTACATCTGGGCTCTGCTTCTTTAGCAGCTGCTAAACTGTGGGGTAATTAACTTTGTGGGGGTTCAATTTCCTCATTTTCCCAAATTTCTAGCCGAGGTCAGCTCTTAGGTTAAAGACTTCAACCTTAACTCACTGTTCTATCTCTTGTTCTAGCTCAGTTCTCTCTAATCCTTATTCAGTGTTCTTCCTTTCCACCATCCTCTCCCTCCCAGGGAAGCTGTTATTATTCAAATTAATCTGTACCAATCTACCTTTACACTTCTCAGAATTATACAGCCCCAGTTTTGGACTAAATTGGAGCTCACCAAGCCCATCGATTCATATATGGAAGGTCTGCTCCTCCTGAAGAGCCTACACTTAGTGCTCTCACCACCACCTCTAACTGGTCCTTGTTTTTGATCCCCCAGTGAAAAGAAACAGATTCCTGTTGACCAGGCTTTGCCAATGCATATTCCTTTTCCTTTCCATCTTGTTCTTTTTTTGCAGTGGATTGGGTTTTGTCATTTGCTGGAAAATACCATTCTGTTGTTTTGTATTTGATGGCTTTATCCATAAGAGAAAAAATGGCCTCAATTATTTGGATCTCAAACTTAGTAATCTCAGAGGATAAGATTTTTGTTTGCACGTCTTGGTCAGATAAGAACCCGACAACTCTTATAATGGCCATGTAAACAGAGAAGGCAGTTGCCCAGAGAAAGGGAGCAAGGTGATGGAGCCAAGATAGCAGACTTCCCTACCTTCACTGTATAGGAGAAGGGACAGAAAGATATAAAAATTTGTCAGGTCTGTGATTTCTCAATCCCTAAAATGGTGACTGGATTGAGGCAGAAAAAAGGGTGGAAGATGATGGGGAACAGAGATACATTGATTGATAGGGTAAGAATCTATTTGGATACAGTGCAGAAACAATTGCAGCTCTTTTCCCCTTGGCAACTCATGTCCTGACATGTCAAGGCCCCTTCAGTTTCTAATCATTCCATGTCAAAACTCTCAGGGATGAATAACCTGGGCCATAGCTGCTTCAGTTTGATCAGAAAGTGTATTTCACTGGGAGAAATTGTCACACAAAGAGCCATTGAGAAAAGAAAATCTAATAGGTCAGACCTTGAACATGATGGATTCCTCCTGACCCTACCCTTTTTGGTTGTAGATCAAAGGGCACGCTTAGATTAAGAGATTACCTTCAGAAAAAGAGATTAAGAGATTACCTTCAGAAAAAGAAAGAAAAATAGATAATGTTAATTAATTTTTATTTGAGGCCTCTATCCTTTTCCTGCTTTCTATTCTTCTTTTGTCTAGTCTTAAGGAAAACCAGAGGGAGAGGCTGGCCTGTCAGCAGAGTTGGCTCGTCTGCAGCCAAGGACTGACTGTGGCCACTGTGAACCACCCTGCCCTGGCCACTCCTCTTCCTCTGAAGCTCTTACACAACAGCCAAGCAGGCAGATCAAGAGTCCAACCTGTGCTTTTCTTTCTGGGCTCCTGAGCTTTTCAAAGGATCCTTTTGTTAGTTAATATCAAGCTTTCCCCCAAAGGCCTGTAATGGGAGCCAAGGAGGCTGAGCCCAGAAAGAGTGGTGGCTTCTGTGAAGGGCGCTGTATAGGTGGGGATAGGCTAGTGGCCTCTGGCATAACCTTGGAATCTTTGTTTTCTAGGATGAAAGTGAGCTAACACTCTCAATCCTTTATAAGACTCACCTCCTAAAGGAAGCCTTCCTGATTATTCCCACTCCTGCTCTGATTGTTCTTCATTAGTCCTTCTCTCAGACTGGCATGAATGGAATGCCTCCCTTCCTCAGGCATTTCATAGACCCTTGAATGTACAAAAAAAGGGGGAGGGGTGTTGCTGGGGTGTGGCTCAGTAGTAAAGCCCTGACCCAGCATGTGTGAAGCACTGGGTTCAATTCTCAGCACTGCATATGAATAAATGAATAAAAGTAAGGTCCATCCTCATTCCATAGGCCACAGCATTCCAGTTTTCCAAGAAGGCACTGTCAAAGACTTCTGACATAGTGAGATTCAGGCTAGGGTACAAAACAATGAGCCCCAAGAAAGGAACTAGGACAGACTTGTACTGTGTTCTTCATCACGTAGGTGTAAAAGAAAGAGGCAGCTGTGTAGGAGAGGAGCATGTTCAAAATAACTCCAGTCTAGTTTTTTGTACCTTAGACTGAATGTCACCATGTTCTTTATAGTTCCTGCTTGGAAAAATGGCATGCTGTGGGGCCTGGGAAATGAGAATTTCCTTTGAATGCTTCTAAAATACCCCTAGGCTTCCATAACAACAGAATCTACCATGTTTTAGCAAAGGCACTCAGGCGGTGAGTGAGCACTGAACATTCCAGGTGAGCAGGACCAACATTTATTTGTCACAGCTATGGAGGCTGGAGAGTCAGAGATCAAGGTGTCAGCATACTTGGCATCTGATGAGGGACCACTTCCTGGTTCATAGATGGAAAATTCTTGCCATTTCCTCCCAGGAGATAGAAGGCGTGAAGAGCACTCTTGGGTCTCTTTTATGAAGGCATAGATATTTTTGTCAGCCACCTATGTATGTACCTCAGAATGAGATAGGTTGTCTTAGAAAAGTTTATTTGCCTCTCTCTAAACTCTAAATGGAATTCATAATAGCTGCCTAAGGGAGTTGTCATTGATGACTAAATGAAGTAATATACAGTTGCCACTCAACATCCATGGATTACTTATTCATAGATTCAACCAACTATAGATTTAAAATATTCAGATAAGAACAACTATAGCTATGCTGATCATGTACAGAGTGTTTCCTGGCCAATTATTTTCTAAATAATACAGCATAACAATTATTTACATACATTTACATTGTATTAGGTATAAGAAATCTAGAAATGATGTATATGGGAGGATGTGTGTACGTTACTCACAAATAGTGTACCATTTTATATAGGGGACTTGAGAATCTTGGATTTCGGTATCTGTGGTCTTGGTGATGGGGGTTCTGGAACAAATACTCCACAGATATTGAGGGGCAAGTGTACTTATAAATTAATTAGAAATTCAAGATGGCAAATTAGATGAAGTTTACAGTTGTTCTGTGGCTCAAGATTTTTAAGCAGCAGAAATACTGCTTCTTAGCAAGGTGAGTGAAAGAGTGAATTTTACTAAAATTCACTATTGAACAGTCAGAACGTCTTAGAGACTCAGAAATCCGAGTGCATTCAACAAATAATGAGAAAGGGTATATTAACTAGTTGTAGCAGTTGTGCTGATTCGCCATAGAGGAGAGAGATAACAGAGAGATTTGGTATGGAAAAAAAACTGTGAACCAGAAAAGCAACCTAAGCTTAATGGATACAAAGGCTATACAGAAAACTGGTGTTTGAAAAGGGCTCTGTATTTCTCAACTGGCAAATGAACTGAAGTGGGAGCTATCTCGAGTTGGCCACCCATAGCTTACTGCTATGGGAGCCCAGAAGACCACACAAAACATTGCCATACTGTCACGGCAAGTGCCTAGTGTGTGGCCTAGGGTGTGCCTAGCATAACATGAGTGAAACAAGCACAAAGAGAACTGTACCCAGGGGAATCCAAGTCAGAAAAATAAAGCAGTAACCAATTGGCTTTCCCTTTGAGTCTGGAAGCTCGTGTGACCAGATAAAAAACACCAGGAAAGTGAACAGGCAATGATGAATACCTCAGAGAATAAGCCTGGGAAGGCTGTGTTCATGGGCAGTAGAGTGTGTGGAGGATTAGTTCTTCTTAGTGAGTAGAATTCTTGGGAGGCTCCTGAGATCCAGACTCCCAGCAGAGATCTGCATCTGCTTGGATCTAGTGGTGTGTGGACCTAATGTCTCCAGAGCAGATACCACCATCAAAGCCCGTAAGGCCTGATTAGACCTAACTAAGCCCCAGTCACAGGAACTCCCCTCACGGAAACCTGCAACAGTCACACCCTGGGAATGAATCTGGTTTGTGCAGACAGAACTCCCATCCACAGTATTTCCATTTCCACCCTATCTTCCACTGGTGAAAAGGGAAGGTGAAGCTATGTCACCCAGCTTCAGTTTTAGCCCACCCACTCCAATTTCAGCTCAGTGAGCAAGGCAAAAAGAGGAAGGTGTTAACAACACCCATCCCTCGAATGCGCATTCTCTCTCCCTCTCCCCCGCCCCTCAATACACAGCTCAAGACAAAAGAGAAAGGACAGCTGGGCAAAGGTGGTGACCATCCATTCTGATCAACTATCTTGACCACCTCAGTAGACGATTCTTTCATTTTTCATTAAGAACCTCTTTTCATTATTTTTCTTTTTTGGTATTCTTACTGTGCTGATTGGTTGGTGGACATATGTACATATTTGGTTTTTGTTCTTCATTTTTTAGTGTTATTTTGGGAAAGTTATTTTTTTCTTTGCTTGTCTTTCAAGAGTTAGAGTTTGGGGTTTGTTTATTTTTGTTTTGTTTTATTTTTGTTTCTCTTTCTCTCCATTCTTCTCCAACCAACATTTAAATTCTCTTGTTCTTTCTTTCTCTCTTTACTTTGCTTTTTCTATTTTTTCCTTTTTTTTTATAGCTACCACTTGCTACATTTCTTCTACATTCTATCTGTTAATATTTTGAACATTTAAACTGTTTTCTACCTTCCTGTCAAATTTTCTCTTCTATTAATGAATTGTATTTTTACTACTCCTGATCCCCATTCATGTTGTTGCAATTGTTAGTGCTGTGGGTGACATAGTGCTGAGAATGACATAGTTGAAACCTGCTCTTTTCTTTAATGCCAGATCTAGTTCACAGTTATTCTTTTTCCTGTTGGCGATTTATAACTCCCATCATTCCTGTTTTTGTGGTAATTAGTGTTATTGATGTCATAGTAGGTACTTTATTTTAATGCTATATGTTGTTTGCATCAGTTGCTGCTAATGTTTCACCCTTTTATGTTTCACATCTCAGGATGTGAGAATATAGAGAGACTTTGTCTCTTCTGATTAATTTTTGGCTTGATTTCTGCTTTGAGAATAGTTACTCCTGCTTTTGTTTGGGCTCTATTTGCATGGTATATTAATTTCCATCCTTTTGCTTTCAGCCTATCGCTGTCTTTGCCTGTAAGGTGAGTCTCTTGCAAATAACACATAGTTGGGTGTTGTTTTCTGATCCATTCTATCAGACTATGTATTTTAACTGTAGAGTTTTTCTGTTATTATTTCCCTGGAGAAATTATCTTTTCTGCTAGCCTACATCTCACAACCCTCTTTAGTTCCAGTGATTCTTCAATTTGGTCTCTTAATGTTGTCCCAGAGTTCTTGTATATTATGATCATTGTTACTTATTTTCATTTCTTTAATACCTAGGTGTGCTAACAGTCACCATCCTGTTTCAGAGGCATCAAGGAGCCTTGCATGGGATTGTCTCTCCTTTTTTTCCTCCTGATGACAGTCAACTTGTTTTGATTCCCGTTTCACTCATCCTATAATCTAATACCTCTATATTCTCACATCCTACCTCATAAACATCACATCTTACCCCTACCTTCTCTCTCTGTCCACCATGAGAAACTGTAAACCATTATGCAAACCTACTCGCTATGTGGTAGAAGATAACCATACTTGTCATTTCTGTGTATAGTGGCAAAACTGTAAGTATCTAAATAGAGGCTAATTGATTTGTGGCTGAATATTTGTTGCATTGGGTGCTGTAAAAATTGATTTCCCCCTTAAAGGTGAGGTATTTATAACTTGCAGGAACACTACAAGATTTTAGGGTAGAAACTGCAGTACTTCAGATCTGCACTGTAAGAGAGGAAGATACATTGACAACATGAAAAAACAAGGACGGAAAATTCCCCAAACAAACCAAGATCCTAAAATAATAAGATCCATTGACAGAGCAATAAATGAAATGTCAGAGAAGGAGTTCGTAATGTACATAATTAAAGAGAGCAAATACAGGTAGCAAAAGATTACTTCAAGAAAGAGATAGAGATTTTGAAAAACAAACAAACAGAAATCCTTGAAATGAAGGAAACAATAAACAAACAAAAATTAAACAGAAAGCATCACCAACAGACCAGATCACTTGGAAGACAGAACCTCAGATAACAAAGACAAAATATACAGTCTTGAAAATAAAGTTGACCACACAGTGAAGATAATAAGAAACCATGAACAGAACATCCAAAAATTATGGGATAATATCAAAAGGCCAAATCTAATATTTATCGGTATAGAGAAAGCAAAGGAATGCACAATCTCTTCAATGAAATAATATCATAAAATTTCCCAAACATGAAGAATGAATTGGAAAATCAAATACAAGAGGCTTACAGGACAACAAATGTACAAAGTTACAACAGATTTACACCAAGGCACAAATTAATGAAAAGGCCTAGAATATGGAATAAGGATAGGCTGCAAGAGAGAAAAACCAGATTACATATAGCGGGAGACCAATTCAGATCTCAGCAGATTTTTCAACCCAGACCTTCAAGGCCAGGAGATCCTGGAAGAACATATACTAAGCTCTGAAAGAAAATAGATGCCAACCAAGAATCTTATATCCAGCAAAATTAAGTTTCAGAGTTGATGACAAAATAAATATCTTCCATGATAAGCAAAAGTTAAAAAGAGTTTACAGTGAGAAACCCTGCACTACAGAACATTCTTGGCAAAATACTCCATGAGAAGGAAATGAAAAACAACAATGAAAATCTGCAAAGGGAGGAACTACACTAAAGGAAAGCCCAATCAAAGGAGAAACCAAGTCAAGTTAAAAACCAAAAACAAACCAAAATGACTGGGAATACAAAACATATTTCAATAATAACCCTGAATGTGAATGGCCTAAACTCATCAATTAAAAGACATAGACTGGCAGATTGGATTTTTTAAAAAAGGTCCAACAATTTGCTGCCTTCAAGAGACTCATCTCACAGGAAAAGACATCCACAGACTGAAGGTGAAAGTATGGAAAAAAACATATCACTTACATGGACCATGTAAACAAGCAGGGGTTACCATCATATCAGTTAAAGTGGACTTCAGACCAAAGTTAGTGAAAAGGGATAAAGAAGGACATTTCATACTACTCAAAGGAATCATACATTAACAAGACATAACAATCATAAATATCATCATCTAACAATCATAAAAATCATATATCTATGCCCCAAACAATGAGGCATGTATGTGTATCAAACAAACCCTTCTCAACTTCAAGAATCAAACAGAGCACAATACAATAATACTAGGTGACTGTAACACACCTCTCTCACCCCTGGATAGATCTTTTAAACAAAAACCAAACAAAGAAACTATAGAACTCAATAAAACAATCACTAATTTAGACTAACAGACATATATAGAATATTCCATGCATCAATGAGCGAATACACTTTCTTCTCAGCAGCACATAGATCCTTCTCAAAAATAGACCATATGTTGTGCCACAAAGCAAGTCTTAGAAAATAAAAAAATGGAGATACAACCCTGAATTCTATCTGACTATAATGGAATGAAATTAGATATTGATGATAAAATAAAAAATAGAAGCTACTCCAACACCTGGAGACTAAATAATATGCTATTGAATGACACATGGATAACAGAAGACATGAGGGAAGAGATAAAAAATTCTTAGAGGTAAATGAGAACTCTGATACAACATATCAAAATCTCTGGGATACTGTGAAGGCAATGCTAAGAGGAAAGTTCATTGCATTAAGCTCATTCATTAAAAGAAGAAAAAGTCAACAAATAAATGACCTGACATTACATCTCAAAGCCCTAGAAAAAGAATAACAAAACAACACCAAAAGTAGTAGAAGACAGGAAATAATTAAAATCAGGGATGAAATTGAATAAAAAAATCAAAAAATTGAAAAAATAAAAAAGCTGTTCTTTGAAAAAATAAATAAAATTGACAAACCTTTAGCCACCTTAATGAAAAGAGAGAAAACTCAAATTACTAAAATTTGTGATGAAAAAGAAAATATCATGAAGACACTATTGACATACAGAAGACAATTAGAAACTATTTTGAAAATATATACTCCAGTAAAATAGAAGACACTGCAGAATTTCTAGAGGCATATAATCAACCCAAACTGAACCAGGAGGACAAACACAATTTAAACAGACCAATTTCAAGCAAGGAAGTAGAAGATGCTGTCAAAAATCTACCAACCAAGAAAAGCCTGGGACCAGACAGATTCTCAGCAGAGTTCTATAAGACCTACAAAGAAGAATTAATACCAATGCTACTCAAATTGTTTCATAAAATAGAAAAGGAGGGAACCCTTCCAAACTCATTCTACGAGGTTAGTATCACCCAGATACAAAGCCAGACAGAGACACATCAAGGAAAGGAAATTTCAGACCAATATCCCTGATGAACATAGATGAAAAAATTCTCATTAAAATTCTGGAAAAATCGCATACCAAAATATATTTTTAAAATAGCTCTCTATAATCAAGTGGGGTTCATCCCAGGGATGCAAAGTTGGTTCAACATATGGAAATCAATAAACGTAATTTATCACATCAATAGACATAAAGATAAGAGCCATATGATTATATCAATTGATGCAGAGAAAGCATTTAACAAAATACAGCACCCTTTCACCACTTCTATTCAACACAGTTCTTATAACTCTAGCCAGAGCAATTTGATAGATGAAAGAAATTAAAGGGATATTAATAGAAAAAGAACTCAAACTATCATTATTTAGTTAGTTAGTTTTATTAATTATATTTTTAAAATACATGACAGCGGAATGCATTACAATTGTTTTTACACATATACTGTACAATTTTTCATATCACACCAATTCATGCCTTTATACAAGTACTTTGGGTTTTTTTGCATTACAATTCCTTTTTTTATTTAATTGATTTTTTTTAAATACAAGACAGTGGAATGCATTACAATTCTTATTACATATATAGAGCACAATTTTTCATACCTTTGTATATAAAGTATGTTCAGACCAATTCATGTCTTTATACATGTACTTTGTTTTTTTGCATTACAATTCTTATTACACATATATACCATAATTTTTCATATCTCAGTTTGTATATAAAGTAGGCTGATACCCAATTCGTGTCTTCAAACATGTATGTTGGATAATGAAGTCCATCACATTCCACCATCCTTGCTAATCCCCTGCCTCCTCCCTTTCCCTACCCCCGATCTTCACTATCTAGAATTCATCTATTCCTCCCATACTCCTCCTCCCTGCCCCACTATGAGTCAGCCTCCTTATATCACAGAAAACATTTGGCATTTGTGTTTTGGGGATTGGCTAACTTCACTTAGCATTAACTTCTCCAACGCCATCCATTTACCTGCAAATGCCATGATTTTAATCTCTTTCATTGCTGAATAAAATTGCATTGTGTATATATGCCACATTTTTTTTATCCATTCATCCCCTGAAGGGCATCTAGGTTTGCTCCACAGTTTAGCTATTGTGAATTGTGCTGCTATAAACATTGATGTGGCTGTGTCCCTTGAGTATGCTGTTTTTAAGTCCTTTGGGTACAGTCTGAGGAAAGGGATAGCTGGGTCAAATGGTGGTTCCATTCCCAGATTTCCAAGGAATCTTCATATTACTTTCCATATTGGATACAACAATTTGTAGTCCCACCAGCAATGTATGAGTGTACCTTTTTCCCCATATCCTCGCCAACACTTATTGTTGTTTGTCTTCATAATAGCTGCCATTCTGACTGCAGTGAGATGATATCTTAGAGTAGTTTTGATTTGCTTTTCTCTGATTGCTAAAGATGATGAGCATTTTTTCATATATTTGTTGATTGACTGTATATCCTCTTCTGAGAAATGTCTGTTCAGGTCCTTAGCCCGTTCGTTGATTGGGTTATTTGTTTTTTCGGTGCTTAGCTTTTTGAGTTCTTTATATATCCTAGAGATTAGTGCTCTATCTGATGTGTGAGGGGTAAAAATTTGCTCCCAGGATGTAGGCTCTCTGTTTACCTCACAGATTGTTTCTTTTGCTTAGAAGAAACTTTTTAGTTTGATTCCATCCCATTTATTGATTCTTGGTTTTAATTCTTGTACTAATTGGTATATCAAATATCTGATTTTATCATAGGCAGCGTGTTTTATTTTAAATTGATTAAAACAGTCAATTTAAAAGTCAAAATTTAGTTTTATAATTCAGGAGTGGGCCAGGTACAATGATGCCCACCTGTAATCCCAGCTACTCAGGAGGCTGAGGCAGGAGGATTGCAAGTTTGAGGTCAGCTTGAGCAACTTAAGATAATCTTGTCTCAAAATAAAAAAGGCTGGGAATGCAGCTCAGTGGTAGAGCACCCCTAGGTTCCATCCTCAGTACCATAGGGGCAGGGTGGGGAGGCCTATGGATCTTGATTGGCCACAATTTATAATCCAAGAGCCATGATTTTTAAATTTCTTTAAAGTTAAAAATATTATTTTTGAAAAATTATTTGTTAGAGACATCTGGTATTACCTTCTAGCATTATATCTAGTAGTTTTATCATCATTATGAAAGTGGCTTGGTTTCCTGTAAATATCAGCATTTTATATGGTCAAAAGGAGTTAATAAAAATCAGTTCACTTAGTCAAATCAAATGTGCTTATACTGAATCCCATCCCTTTCCCCCAATTCTTTGATGCTTTGATGTGTTGATTTTGATCTGTCCTTAATATAAAATATATCTACAGACACTTTGGTAGAGTTAACATAAACTACAAATGGATGATGCTTTCCAGGCAAAGCAGAACTAAACAGTTTCTTCATTGTTCTTATCACTGAATTCTGACTTTCACTGCTCTGTCATACCATCTGGCTGAGCACTAGCATTTCATAGTTATAAGTGTAAAGATACCTACCCACATTGAGTTTTGAAACTGATCTGCACAAAAGAAAAATTTTAAAAATCTTTATATACAGCAAATAGGTTTTTAAAAATACAAAAATAACATCTGTCATTTCCGTCATGCTGACAATTTGACATATATACACATGCAGGAGAAAAGTGCCAATTCAGTTACCTGTCCGGTTGTAGCTTGTTAATATGATGAACACACTGCCACGGAGTTTTCACGCTGACAGAAGAGATGTGTATTCAAAACATCTCAGGTAGTAAATACTGCAAGTCTCTGCAGGTATAAAGCTGGCTATAATAACTTTGTTCTACTTGATTAAAAGTATGTCCCAAGGAAGCTAATATTAAGTGCACTAAAACCCATGACAGTTCAGGGACCTTAAATAATTAAATCCTAAATGTACAAAATACAACTGTAAAAGCAAGGAACAATTATTGCCATGCAAGAGTTTAAACCAAAAACCACATAGAAATGCAATTTAAATTGCCAAACTCAAATTTATGTAACACTTGAGATAAAAATGTCAGAAGTAAGGCCTACCAACCCAATGCTTAATGAGGATTTAGAAAAGGAAATACATTCCCTTTACTGGTATAAATCAGATCTTGAAATCTATGGGAACAAGTTATCTGTCTCTGTCCTCTGTATCAAGAAATTAGCTCTTTTACAGTTGTTTTTGTATGAAGTCTCTCAGTTAAATCAGAAGCAGGATAATTTTTATATACCTATTTGAAAATGCGCTTCATTGTGAGTTCCTCCAAGTTAGTATTGACCAATAATTTCTTTACTGTTTCTTTTAACTCTTCATCCAAGGTGGTTTCTTCAATTTTTTTTTTATATTAAAGTTTCATGATCTGAACTATGCTCAGATTCACTTTCTTTTCTGGAGCTCTTTGGGTTCTTCTTAGTAGTGCTACTATCTGCCTTCTTAACATTTGCACTTTTTACATACTTTTTATTTTTAGAAGTAGCTTTCTGTTTAGTTTTTCTTTCTCTTTTAGACAGCTTTTTGGTGGCTCCTCTTCACTTTCTTTATCTTCATTACCCGAGGATTCCTCCTCGTTTTTCTTTATGTCTTCATCTCTACTAGATTCATCTGACAGAATTTCAGAGCATTTGGTTTGCTTCACCTTCCTTGCCATTCCAGAACTGCTGACTGACCCATTCCTTTTTACTGCCTTTGCTAGTTTTTTGTTTGTTTTGTTTTGTTTTCATGTTTATTTTTTATTTTAGATTTTGGCAATGGTTCCCTGGAAGGTTTTGGATGCATTAAGAATCTCTCAGAATCAAGAATCTATAGCACAAGAGTTAATAACAAGAATCAACAAATGGGACTTACTTAAACTAAAAAGTTTTTTCTCAGCAAGAGAAACAATAAGAGAGGTAAATAGGGAGCCTACATCCTGGGAACAAATCTTTACTCCTCATACTTCAGATAGAGCCCTAATATCCAGAGTATACAAAGAACTCAAAAAATTAAACAATAAGATAACAAATAATCCAATCAACAAATGGGCCAAGGACCTGAACAGACACTTCTCAGAGGAGGACATACAATCAATCAACAAGTACATGAAAAAATGCTCACCATCTCTAGCAGTCAGAGAAATGCAAATCAAAACCACCCTAAGATACCATCTCACTCCAGTAAGATTGGCAGCCATTATGAAGTCAAACAACAACAAGTGCTGGCGAGGATGTGGGGAAAAGGGTACACTTGTACATTGCTGGTGGGACTGCAAATTGGTGCAGCCAATTTGGAAAGCAGTATGGAGATTTCTTGGAAAGCTGGGAATGGAGCCACCATTTGACCCAGCTATTCCCCTTCTCGGTCTATTCCCTAAAGACCTAAAAAGAGCATGCTACAGGGACACTGCTACATCGATGTTCATAGCAGCACAATTCACAATAGCAAGACTGTGGAACCAACCTAGATGCCCTTCAATAGACGAATGGATAAAAAAAATGTGGCATTTATACACAATGGAGTATTACTCTGCATTAAAAAATGACAAAATCATAGAATTTACAGGGAAATGGATGGCATTAGAGCAGATTATGCTAAGTGAAGCTAGCCAATCCCTAAAAAACAAATGCCAAATGTCTTCTTTGATATAAGGAGAGTAACTAAGAACAGAGTAGGGAGGAAGAGCATGAGAAGAAGATTAACATTAAACAGGGACGAGAGGTGGGAGGGAAAGGGAGAGAGAAGGGAAATTGCATGGAAATGGAAGGAGACCCTCATTGTTATACAAAATTACATATAAGAGGAAGTGAGGGGAAAGGGGAAAAAAACAAGAGAGAGAAATGAATTACAGTAGATGGGGTAGAGAGAGAAGATGGGAGGGGAGGGGAGGGGAGGGGGGATAGTAGAGGATAGGAAGGGCAGCAGAATACAACAGACACTAGTATGGCAATATGTAAAAAGTAGATGTGTAACCGATGTGAATCTGCAATATGTATACGGGGTAAAAATGGGAGTTCATAATCTGCTTGAATCAAATGTACGAAATATGATGTGTCAAGAGCTTTGTAATGTTTTGAACAACTAATAATAAAAAAAAGAAACAAACAAAAAAAAAAGAATCTTGCAGATGTTCTTTAACAAGGCATTTCTAAATTTTTCAACATTTCTCCTCTCCCCGCCCCCCAACTTTTTTTTAATACTGGATACTCCCTTTTTCAAATCGAAACCCACTGAACTGACCCACATTCTTCTTTAATGAAGACACCATGGCTGGTCTGTTGCAAAGCAGTTTTGTAGATTTCTAAGTTAATCTGTTTTGTTGTTGTTGTTGTTGTTGTTGCTCAGAAAGAAATGTAAGCTTTCAATTTCACAAATTTTCTGACCCCCTCCTTGTGCAATTGCAAATGGCTCTCTTTTTAAGGAAGACACTTGCATTGTCAACCTACTTTTTTCTTTTCCCTCTTGCCTTTCACAATGAAACTCTTTTTTGTTCTCCTTGGCTTCCTCCTCTTCGTCTTCTCAGTCCTCTTCATTGCTCTCCTCTATGCGGCGAGGCATTTCAGTCTCCTTAGATGTGGGTTGAGGTGGAGGCTCCCTCTCCCTCCACAGCAGAGGCCAAGGAGGACAAACTGGACTGCTGGTGGCAGAGGACCTGGCACTGGGGAGCAAGAGGAGTCTGCTGGCCAGGGCCTGTGTATGTGCGCTCTGCTCCACCTGAAATTATTTTCTTTTATCTAAGTCTGCTTTTTCAAATTAGTTTCATATCTCCTTTCCTCCAATCACTACATTTCTAACTTTTCCTAATTATGTTAAAATTTTCATTTTGTAGATTTTATCATTTTAAAATATTAGATTAAAAATTTTATCTGTCCATGGGCACATCCTTCTGGTGTTCCTTCATTAACTGTAGGGATGTCTCCGAACTCCTAATTCTCTTATTTCTTATGGTAATTTAATGTGGCATTTATCTATTGATGTAATTTGGATCTGGAAATATCCCCCAAAAGCCCATGTATAAAAGGCTTGGTCCCCAGCCCATGGTGCTATTGGGAGGTTGTAGAACTTTAAGAGGTACAGTCTAGGGGGAGGTATTTAGGCCATTGGGGTCACGCTATTGAAGAGCATAGTGGAACCCCAGTCCTTCCTATTTTTTACTCCCTGGCCATAAAGTGAGCAATTTGCCATGTGCTACCATGATGTGTTGACTGGTCCAATAGCAATGATGCTGATTGATCATGGACTGGAATCTTAGAAACAAAGCCAAAATAAAACTTTTTCTCTTTATAAGTTTATTTTCTCAAGTATTTGTTATAACAATAGAAAGCTAACACCTCTGTATTCCTAGTCTCTTGCTAGGAATTCCTAGTGAAAGAATTTTTATCCAGTTTTGGGATGGAGATGTAGACCAGAATAGTTGCTCTCACAACTTTTAATCAAGTTCTTCTTGTTCCTTTGCTTCTATTATCTTTGTCTTGCTCAATTTGGATTCTTCTCCTACCATTTTCTCCCAGTAAGGAACTTCATGGTTAAAGAGATATTTGATTTTTTGGTTTCAAGAGTTCACAAGACCAAACTTACTCCAAAATCTTCAGATCTTGAGCTCTTGTTTTACTGCTGTTTATAACAAATCATCACAAACTTAGTGGCTTACATAACATTAACATATTAACTCACATTCAGTAAGCCAGAAATCTGAGATTGGTCTCACTTGGCTAAAACCAAGTATAGTTGGCAAGGCTGTATTTCCTTTTGGAAGTTCTAGGGCAGAATTCACATGTCTAAATTGGACCCACATATCTATGGGCTCCTCAAAGCCCATACCCTTAAATAGCAAAGTCCCTTTTGCAATATAATATAACATATTTGCAAATTTTGATGATTAGGACATGGATATCTTTGGGGTCATTAGTCTGCCCATATGTAAGCCCCTTGAATTTACTCATGAATCAGAGTCTGCACAAACCTCTCTCATCCTGGGCTGCTGTCTCAGGTAAATATGATAAAATTTTCAATGTGTACCTTTTAGTGACGTGAGGTTCTACTCTCCTCTGGCTCATCAGATGCCCCTATGTTGATTCTCTGCTTCCACATAGATGATAATGCCACATGGATTTTTTAGCTATAAAGGCAGATTTTATCCTCACCTGCTTGTATTTTGGTGGCTTGTTGGATTATGTATAATTAAATAGATGTTGCCCATGATTTTAAATTTTTCTATTCTATAGCTTTGTCTCATTTTAGAGTGAGGAGAGATTTGGAGATATTTAAATGATGATGTCACTATTGCCACTTTCCCTCAATACTTCACATCTCTTGAATTCATGTCCTTTCAATTGTGCCTTCACTACCTGGCACATAACAATTGCTCAATAGATACTTGCTAAATCATATTAATCATCACTGGTATATTTATAAATGCTAGGCAAAGTGATCTTTGTTTACCAAATGATTTTGTCTATTTAGTTACTAAGGGATTAAACCAAAAGTACAGTAATAAAATTACTGAAATGCATAGATAAATTTGCAAACAATTATATATGTGCATATATATCTGATAATACTAAAGAAAAGTGAATGTTTTAAGTTATTGGTTGACATTATTTTCAAGATTTATGGAATTATATTGCTCAAGAATAAGATGCAGCTTGAAATAGGGGTGTGTTGGAGAGAGATATAGAAAAAGCTCAGGTTGTCAGAAAAGGCAGAAGGACAGAAATATATCATCCCCACTTAATAAAAAAAGTTCATGTTCTAGACAAATTAAATACTTATCTGGTTGTCTTAGGAGAGAGGAAGAGTGAAATTTAAGGGAGGAAAACAATAAATCAAAGGACAAATATCTTTTTTCTTAGGGCAAATATCTTGGTATTGAAAGTTCTGTTGCATGACTGAGGCTGTCACTCAGTGGCAGAGCACTTACCTAGCATGTATGGGGCACTGGGTTCGATCCTTAGCACCACATAAAAATGAAACAAAATGAAGACATGTTGTCCATCTACAACTACAAAAAAAAAACTTTAAAAATTTCTGTTGTTAAAAATTTTGCCTTGCTACTCTTATCGGAGCTTACACCGAGCACGGAGCGGCCGAGTTCCGGCTCCCGGAACTGCCCTGGCCCAGGGCTAGGAGCCCACGGAAACTGCTTCTCGGTCCGGGTCCTGCTGAGGGCCGGTCAGGACTCACCCGTTGCTTTGGTTGCCCGGCAAGGGGAACAAAATGCTGCCATTCGCATAGGATACCAACATGGCAGAGATCTGATGTCATCAGAAAGCGGCGGAGGAGAGAACTTCATCAATACCAGCGGCGACATAAACAGTTGGTCTCCTGGTAGGGGGGGTGAGGCACAGACACCCGAGTCTCCTCAATTTGTCGTCGAGCCAGAGGGGAGGAGCCGGGCCGCCGCCAGCGCCCGGAGCAGGCCCAGCGGCTCGCCAGCGTGGTGACCGCGTGACCCCAATTGGAGAGGGGGCGGAGCGGAGCCGCCACCCGCACCCGCAAGGTGGGCAGACCCGCGACCCAGTGGTACATGGGCGTGGTAGGAGGGGCAGGGCAGAGCCGCCGTTCGCGCTTGCAAGGTAAACAGACCTGTGACAGCCTGGCGGGTCAGGCCCAGTGGCCTGCCAGTGTGGTACACACGTCACCCCAACTGGAGTAGGGGCAGAGCAGATCCTTCTCCCACGCCCGGATCAGGCCCTGCCGGTGTGGTGGTCACGTGACCCCAATTGGAGTGGGGGCGGAGCGGAACCGCCACCCGTGCCCACAGGGTGAGCAGACCTGTGACCAACCTGCAGATCAGGCCCAGGGGTCCGCAGGCGTGGTAGGAGGGGCAGGGCAGATCCGCCGCCCGCGCCTACAAGGTAGGCAGACCTACAACAGACCGGCGGATCAGGCCCAGGAGCCTGCCGGCGTGGTACAAACACCACCCTAATTGGAGTAGTGGCAGAGCAGAGTCGCCGCCCGTGCCAGGAACAGGCCCAGCGTCCTGCAGGCGGGGTAGTCACGACACCCCAATTGGAGTAGGGGCAGAGCAGAGCCGCCACCCGTGCCCGAAAGGTGGGCAGATCTGCGACCGACCAGCGGGACAGGCCCAGTGGCCTGCCGGTACGACAGACACGTCACCCCATTTGGAGTAGGGGCAGAGTAGAGCCGCCGCCCGCGCCTGCAGGGTAGGCAAACCTGCAACCGACCGGCGGATCAGGCCCGGTGGCCTGCCGGCGTGGTACACTCGTCACCCCAATTGGAGTAGGGGCAGAACAGAGCCGCCGCCAGCGCCCAGAACAGGCCCAGTGACCTGCCGGCGTGGTAGCCACGACACCCCAATTGGAATAAGGAGAGAGCAGAGCCGCCGCCCGCACCTGCAGGAAAGATACGCAAGCAGTATGAAAAGACAAGGAAAGAAAGGACCACAAGCAATGCAGGTCAACGCAACTTTAGAAGAGGTAACAGCTGCAGCAGATGGAATGTCAGATAAAGAATTCAGGATATACATGCTTCAGATGATCTGGAGTATCAAGGAAGACATTAAACAGCAAAATCAGACAATGAAAGATCACTTCGACAATGAATTACGCAAACAAATCCAGGAAGCAAAGGATCAACTATACAGGGAGATAGAGGTTATAAAAAACAAACAAACAGAAATCCTAGAAATGCAGGAAGCAATAAACCAACTTAAAAACTCAATGGAGAATACTACCAGCAGAGTAGAACACTTAGAAGATAGAACATCAGACAATGAAGACAAAGTATTTCAACTGGAAAAGAACATAGACAGCTCAGCAAGACTGTTAAGAAACCATGAGCAGAACATCCAAGAAATATGGGATAACATTAAGAGACCAAACTTAAGAGTC
Source organism: Marmota marmota marmota (assembly GCF_001458135.2). Taxonomy (NCBI): domain Eukaryota; kingdom Metazoa; phylum Chordata; class Mammalia; order Rodentia; family Sciuridae; genus Marmota; species Marmota marmota. The sequence goes on along the minus strand of NW_026000243.1, from coordinate 6,468,983 downwards.
ATTGGGATACAGGAAGGTACAGAGCTCCAAACCAAAGGAATGAGCAGTCTATTCAATGAAATAATACGAGAAAACTTCCCAGACTTGAAGAATGAGACAGAATCCCAAATCCTAGAAGCCTACAGGACGCCGAATGTGCAAAATCATAAGAGATCCACACCTAGACACATTATAATGAAGATGCCCAACATACAGAATAAGGAGAGAATTTTAAAAGCTACAAGAGAAAGGAAGCAGATTACATTTAGGGGTAAGCCAATCAGGATAACAGCTGATCTTTCAACACAGACTCTGAAAGCTAGAAGATCCTGGAATAACATATTTCAAACACTGAAAGAAAATGGGTTCCAACCAAGAATTGTGTATCCAGCGAAATTAAGCTTCAGGATGGAAGATGAAATTAAAACCTTCCACGATAAACAAAAGTTTAAAGAATTCGCAGCTAGAAAACCATCTCTTCAAAACATCCTCGCCAAAGCATTACAGGAAGAGGAAATGGAAAATAACAATGAAAACCAACAGTGGGAGGTAGGACAGTAAAGGGGGGGAAAATAATCAAAGAGGAAAACAAACCATGTTTAGTAACAGAAATAAACAAATATGGCTGGAAGAACAACCCATATCTCAATAATAACCCTAAATGTTAATGGCTTAAACTCACCAATTAAGAGACACAGGCTAGTAGAATGGATCACAAAACAAGACCCAACAATATGCTGCCTACAGGAGACGCATTTGATAGGAAAAGACATACATAGGCTGAAGGTGAAAGGTTGGGAAAAATCATATCACTCATATGGACTTCGGAAACAAGCAGGAGTGTCCATACTCATATCAAATAAAATAGATTTCAAGCCAAAGTTAATCAAAAGGGATAAAGAGGGACACTACATACTGCTTAAGGGAACCATACACCAACAAGACATAACAATCATAAATATTTATGCCCCAAACAATGGTGCAGCTATGTTCGTCAAACAAACTCTTCTCAAGTTCAAGAGTCTAATAGACCACCATACCATAATCATGGGAGACTTCAACACACCTCTCTCGCCACTGGACAGATCTTCCAAACAAAAGTTGAATAAGGAAACTATAGAACTCAATAACACTATTAATAACCTAGACCTAATTGACATATATAGAGTATACCACCCAACATCAAGCAGTTACACTTTTTTCTCAGCAGCACATGGATCCTTCTCAAAAATAGATCATATATTATGTCACAGGGCAACTCTTAGACAATATAAAGGAGTAGAGATAATACCATGCATCTTATCTGATCATAATGGAATGAAACTGAAAATCAACGATAAAAGAAGGAAGGAAAAAGCATACATCACTTGGAGAATGAACAATAGGTTACTGAATGATCAATGGGTTATAGAAGACATCAAGGAGGAAATTAAAAAATTCTTAGAGATAAATGAAAACACAGACACAACATATCGGAATCTATGGGACACATTGAAAGCAGTTCTAAGAGGAAAATTCATTGCTTGGAGTTCATTCCTTAAAAAAAGAAAAAACCAACAAATAAATGATCTCATACTTCATCTCAAAATCCTTGAAAAAGAAGAGCAAAACAACAGCAAAAGAAGTAGAAGGCAAGAAATAATTAAAATCAGAGCTGAAATTAATGAAATCGAAACAAAAGAAACAATTGAAAAAATTGACAAAACTAAAAGTTGGTTCTTTGAAAAAATAAACAAAATCGACAGACCCTTAGCGATGCTAGCGAAGAGAAGAAGAGAGAGAACTCAAATTACTAGCATACGGGATGAAAAAGGCAATATCACAACAGACACTTCAGAAATACAGAAGATAATCAAAAACTATTTTGAATCCTTATACTCCAATAAATTAGAAGATAGTGAAGGCATAGATAAATTTCTTAAGTCATATGATCTGCCCAGATTGAGTCAGGAGGATATAGACAACCTAAACAGACCAATATCAATTGAGGAAATAGAAGAAACCATCAAAAGACTACCAACTAAGAAAAGCCCAGGACCGGATGGGTATACAGCAGAGTTTTACAAAACCTTTAAAGAGGAACTAATACCAATACTTTTCAAGCTACTTCAGGAAATAGAAAAAGAGGGAGAACTTCCAAATTCATTCTACGAGGCCAACATCACCCTGATACCTAAACCAGACAAAGACACTTCAAAGAAAGAAAACTACAGACCAATATCTCTAATGAACCTAGATGCAAAAATCCTCAATAAAATTCTGGCGAATCGGATACAAAAACATATCAAAAAAATTGTACACCATGATCAAGTAGGATTCATCCCTGGGATGCAAGGCTGGTTCAATATACGGAAATCAATAAATGTTATTCACCACATCAATAGACTTAAAAATAAGAACCATATGATCATCTCGATAGATGCGGAAAAAGCATTCGACAAAGTACAGCATCCCTTTATGTTCAAAACTCTAGAAAAACTAGGGATAACAGGAACATACCTCAATATTGTAAAAGCAATCTATGCTAAGCCTCAGGCTAGCATCATTCTGAATGGAGAAAAACTGAAGGCATTCCCTCTAAAATCTGGAACAAGACAGGGATGCCCTCTCTCTCCACTTCTGTTCAACATAGTTCTCGAAACACTGGCCAGAGCAATTAGACAGACGAAAGAAATTAAAGGCATCAAAATAGGAAAAGAAGAACTTAAATTATCACTATTTGCAGATGATATGATTCTATACCTAGCAGACCCAAAAGGCTCTACAAAGAAACTATTAGAGCTAATAAATGAATTCAGCAAAGTGGCAGGATATAAAATCAACACGCATAAATCAAAGGCATTCCTGTATATCAGCGACAAATCCTCTGAAATGGAAATGAGGACAACCACTCCATTCACAATATCTTCAAAAAAAATAAAATACTTGGGAATCAACCTAACAAAAGAGGTGAAAGACTTATACAATGAAAACTACAGAACCCTAAAGAGAGAAATAGAAGAAGATCTTAGAAGATGGAAAAATATACCCTGTTCATGGATAGGCAGAACTAACATCATCAAAATGGCGATATTACCAAAAGTTCTCTATAGGTTTAATGCAATGCCAATCAAAATCCCAACGGCATTTCTTGTAGAAATAGAGAAAGCAATCATGAAATTCATATGGAAAAATAAAAGACCCAGAATAGCAAAAACAATGCTAAGCAGGAAGTGTGAATCAGGCGGTATAGCGATACCAGACTTCAAACTATACTACAGAGCAATAGTAACAAAAACAGCATGGTACTGGTACCAAAACAGGCGGGTGGACCAATGGTACAGAATAGAGGACACAGAAACCAATCCACAAAACTACAACTATCTTATATTTGATAAAGGGGCTAAAAGCATGCAATGGAGGAAGGATAGCATCTTCAACAAATGGTGCTGGGAAAACTGGAAATCCATATGCAACAAAATGAAACTGAATCCCTTTCTCTCGCCATGCACAAAAGTTAATTCAAAATGGATCAAGGAGCTTGATATCAAATCAGAGACACGCCGTCTGATAGAAGAAAAAGTTGGCTACGATCTACATACTGTGGGGTCGGGCTCCAAATTCCTCAATAGGACACCCATAGCACAAAAGTTAATAACTAGAATCAACAAATGGGACTTACTCAAACTAAAAAGTTTTTTCTCAGCAAAAGAAACAATAAGAGAGGTAAATAGGGAGCCTACACCCTGGGAACAAATCTTTACTCCTCACACTTCAGATAGAGCCCTAATATCCAGAGTATACAAAGAACTCAAAAAATTAGACAATAAGAGAACAAACAACCCAATCAACAAATGGGCCAAGGACCTGAACAGACACTTCTCAGAGGAGGACATACAGTCAATCAACAAGTACATGAAAAAATGCTCACCATCTCTAGCTGTCAGAGAAATGCAAATCAAAACCACCCTAAGATACCATCTCACTCCAGTAAGATTGGCAGCCATTATGAAGTCAAACAACAACAAGTGCTGGCGAGGATGTGGGGAAAAGGGTACACTTGTACATTGCTGGTGGGACTGCAAATTGGTGCAGCCAATTTGGAAAGCAGTATGGAGATTTCTTGGAAAGCTGGGAATGGAGCCACCATTTGACCCAGCTATTCCCCTTCTTGGTCTATTCCCTAAAGACCTAAAAAGAGCATGCTACAGGGACACTGCTACATCGATGTTCATAGCAGCACAATTCACAATAGCAAGACTGTGGAACCAACCTAGATGCCCTTCAATAGACGAATGGATAAAAAAAATGTGGCATTTATACACAATGGAGTATTACTCTGCATTAAAAAATGACAAAATCATAGAATTTACAGGGAAATGGATGGCATTAGAGCAGATTATGCTAAGTGAAGCTAGCCAATCCCTAAAAAACAAATGCCAAATGTCTTCTTTGATATAAGGAGAGTAACTAAGAACAGAGTAGGGACGAAGAGCAGGAGAAGAAGATTAACATTTAACAGGGATGAGAGGTGGGAGGGAAAGGGAGAGAGAAGGGAAATTGCATGGAAATGGAAGGAGACCCTCAGGGTTATACAGTGGAGGGGGTAGAGAGAGAGGAGGGGAGGGGAGGGGAGAGGTGGGGAGGAGGGATGGTGGAGGATGGGAAACGCAGCGGAGCACAACAGACACTAGTATGGCAATATGTAAATCAATGGATGTGTAACTGATGTGATTCTGCAATCTGTGTATGTGGGGAAGGTGGGAGTTCATAACCCACTTGAATCAAAGTGTGGAATATGATATGTCAAAAATTTGTAATGTTTTGAACAACCAACAATAAAAAATTTAAAAAAAAAAGAAAAAAAATTTTGCCTTTTTCATCTACATTCACGTGCCAAATAATGACATTTTGGTCAATATCAGATATGTGACAGTGGAACCATAAGATTATAAGGGAGCTGGAAAATTCCTGTCACCCAGTGACGTTGTAGCCATCATTATGTGATAGAGCATTGCTCATGTGTTTGTGGTGAGACTGGTATAAATAAGCCTATTGTACGGCCAGTCATATAAAAGCATAACATATACAATTATGTAAGGTTCATAATACTTGTTCATGATAATGAGCCCCTGTGTTACTGGATTATGACTTCATCCAGATCCATATTAAGCAACTGGCCTATACCATCTAGTTTTGTATGAATAAACTCTATGAAGTTCATATGACAATGAGATCAACTAAAGGCACATTTCTCAGCATGCATCCCTGTCATTAAGCAGCTCATGACTGTGTTATACTTACCTGTGTGAATCAGGCTGTTACTTGAACCGGGTGACAAAACAAAGTACGAAAAGTAAGTCCAGAGACACTACTCAGTCTTTAAAAAAGAAGAAAATTCTATTATCTATGATAACACAGATGAGCCTAGAAGAAATTATGCTAATTGAAATTAAGGTACAGAAAGACAAATAATATATAATTACATTTACGTGTATAATCTTAAAAAGTCAAACTTGTAGAGAGTAGAATAGTGGTTACCAGAAACTGGGATGGGGTAGAGAATGGGAAGAAGTCAAAATGTTCAAAATTCCAGTTAGGAGGAAAAAGTTTCCAAAATTTATTGAACAGTAAGATGACCATAAGCTAATAGTAATGTACATTTCAAAATTACTAAAAGAATAGATTTTAAATGTCCTCACCACAAAAAAATGAGAAGTACTTCAAGTAGTAGACATAATAATTAGCTTGACTTAATCATCCCACAATGTTAACATATATCAAAACACATATTGTACCCCCCGAAATTATATGCAATTATTATTTGTCAATTTAAAAATGTTTTAAGTAAGTGCAGACTTCTGCTTTTAGGAAAATGGAGTAGAAGTACTTTTCCCTATTCTCTCTGCTAAGTGCAAATAAAACCCCTGGACACTATATATAAAATGATCACAAGAAGACTCTAAATGGTGGAGAGAAGAAGATGACCTTGGAATCAGCAGGGACCTTGGAATCAGGGGAATGAGTGTCCACTGTTTTGTTTTGCCCCTTCTATTCCAGACCTGAAGCTGAAGAAGCCAGAAACCTGGAAATGCCAACAGGTGCAGACCAAAAATAGTCCCAACAAAAGGGGCTCTGCCTGGCCAGAGACCAGGAAAGGGGCAGCCCAGAAGGATAGAAAACTTTCACTACACTCCAGCCAAAACCCACCACCCACACAAAACGTTGGTGTCATTCCACACCCTCAGCAGCACAGGGAGAGTAAGGAACTTAGACATCCACTCTTGCAACTGTAATGAGGTATCTTAAAACCTCTGCCATAGTGACATCATTGAAAGCCAAGTAGAGAGACGAGACTTTCATCTCCAGCAGCTGGAACAAGCTCTGTCCCCGACTACTGTCATTGAGATCATGTTAGGAGTCTGAACTTCCACTGCCACCCAGCAGTAACAATACCTTTCTGCCTCCTCTCCATTAGGAGACTGTCAGAGGAGGCCTAGAGGAGAGTCAGGACCTTCATTGTCACTAGTGGTAATGAAGCAACCCCACTGTCAGCAAAGACTGCATCAGAAATGGGAACTTCCTGTGCAAAGGTCATGAGAGGTTACCTTCCCTCAGGTGTCAATGGAGACTCAGCAGGGAACCTGGACTTCTATCTCAACCTGGTAGTAATCAGACAGTGCTTCTCTCCCACTGATAGAGTGGTGTCAGAAAAGCCAGCAAAAATAGAAGATTTATTAAACATCAGCCAGACTACAACACAGAAACATCCAGATTTCAATTGAAAATCACTGGTTGTACTCAAAACCAAGAAGATCTGAAAGTTCATTGGGAAAAAGGCAAAAACAATAGATGCCAACATCAAAATGACAGAGATGTTAGAATTACCTGACAAAAGTTATAAAGCCACCATGGTAAAATGTTTCAGCTATGGTTATCCACTAGGAAGCATGAATCATTGTTAATTATTTTTTAGAAGTAATGATCGTACCTGAAAGTGCTTCAAATGTACAACTGATATGCAATTATTATTTAAAAAAAAAACAGACTTCATATTTAAACTTATTATCTATTTATTAGCTAAGAAACTAATTTCTTCAGGTTTTAATCAGACATACTAGCTTTATTCTCCAAAAATTATTTTAGGTATATTCAAAATCTATGTCATTTGTGTAACTAATGTTCTTATAATGGAAGCCTATCACTAAATTTGCTCTATTGACATTAAAAGACAATTCCCCAAAGTGCCATGTATCATGAAAGTTTGTAAAAGAATCAAAATAGAGCAAAATGCTTTTTAAATGTGTCAACAAGAAATCACAAATATGCCTGAGACAAATTTAAAAATGTAAAGCCTCTACAAAGAAATACAAAGTCTTAGCAAAGAAGCAGAAGATGTATAAAAACCAAGTGCAGATTTTAGAACTGAAAAATATAGTAACAAAAATTAAAAAAAAACAAAACACTTGGTAGATGAATTCAACAGCAAGATGGGGAGGGAGGTAGACAGAGAAGACAATTAGTGAATAGAAATAACCCAGTCAGAACAACAAAGAGAAAATAGGCTGAAGAATAAAAAGAACAGACCAGAGGGATGTGTTGCATGATAACCAAAGAGCTAACATTCATGCCTTCAGAGTCTTGGGGAACAGGAGAAAGAGAGTGGGCCTGGAAAAGTACTTGAGAAAATGCTGATTAAAAATTTCCCAATTTTGAAGAAACATAAATCTGCAGACTCAAGAAGCGGAGAAAAACCCCAAACAGGATTAACCCAAAGGAATCAATTCCAAGGCAAATCATAATTAATTTTAAAAACCAAAGAAAAAGAAAATATATTGAATGCAGTGAAACGTGAGAGGATATATTGCCTATTGTGTTGAAATAATTCAACGTATGGCACATTTCTTACCAGAAACTGTGGAGTCCGTTAAAGAATTGTCACAATCCCTTTCAAACTCTGGAGGACAAGAACCATCAACCCAGAATCCTTTCCTCAGTGAAAATACATTTTCACTCAAGACATTTTTAGATGATGGAAAATTAAGATAATTAGTTGCTAGCAAACATACCTGAAAGTATGACTAAATGAAGTTTCTAGAAAAAAGGAAACAATAAAAGAAGGAAATTTGGAACATAAGAAGAAAAAAATGGTAACCAAAAATATTAGTAAATATAATATTTCTTTTCCTCTTGAGTTTTCCAAATTATGTTTGACATTATGTTGATGCAAAAATTATAATGCTGCCAATGTAGTTCTAAATATATGTAGAGAAAATATTTAAATATCCATGTTATATGTGGGAGAGAACAAAATGATTTAAAGGGAAACAATATTTCTATACTTCACTCAAAATGATGAAATGAAAATACTAGGAGACTGTGATAAGTAATAATTATATAATGTGATACCTAAAGTAATCACTAAAAAATCTATACAAAGATGTAAAACTTAAAAGTAACATATATAAATCAAAACAGAATTATAGAAATAAAGTAAACTACAAGGCATGAAAAAGAAAATAGAGAAATTAAAAAGAGAACAAACAGAATAAAATAAAAATAAAATTAAAAAAAATGCAAACTTAAACTATAACATATCAATACATGTATTGAATTTAATTATCTAAATACACCAATTTAAAGACAGAGACTGGATTAAATAAAAATGATCCAATTATATGCTATCTAAAAGAAATTCACTTCAAACTTATATATAGGTATATACAAGTTGAGAGTAAAAGGATCAAAGTTATGCAATGCAAACATTAACCAAAGGAAGGCAGGAGTGACTGTATTAATATCAGAAAAAGTAAATTTCAGGGCAAATAAAATTGCCATAGACAGAGAGGGAAATGATGAATAGAAGACAGCAATTCTAGCACTGAATCACAGAGCTGAGATTATGTGAAGGAAAAATGGATAGTCCTGAAAAGAGAAATGGACCAGTACACAATTATAATTGGAGATCTCTCTCAACAATTGATAGAACAATGAGGCAGAAGACCAGCAAGGATTAGAGAAACTCAACAGTTATACAACACTCCACCCGATGGCAGAAAAATATACATTTTTTTCAACTTCTTAAAGAACACATGCCAAGACAGGTCACACCCTGAGCCATAAGACATATAGAAGAATAGAAAACATACAGAGCATATTCTCTGACTTAATAGGAATCAAAGTTGAAGTTAATAATAGAAAAAAGGAAAGTTTTCAAACCCTTGGAAAATAAACAGCTCATTTCTAAGTAATCTATAGGTCAAAAAGAAAGTTTCAAGGGAAATTTCAAAATATAATAAATAGCATGAAAATGAGAATGCAACATATCAAACTATATGGGACACTGCTAAAGAAGTACTAAGAAGAAACCCGATGGCACTGAATGCTTAAAAAGAGGAAAAGCCTCAGATTAATATTCTAAACTCTCACCTTGAGGACCTAGAAAAAATAAGTTAAAATTAAATTGAAAACAAAAAAGAAAATAATAAAGATAAAAGTGAAATTGAAAACAGAACAGCAGAGAATATCAATAAAATGGAAGATTGATGAAGATCAATAAAATTGACAAACCTCCAGTAAGACTAACAAAGAAAAAGAATAGAAGAAACAAAGTACCAATTTCAGGAAAGCTGTCAAATGGTGCAGACATCAAAACGTTAATAAAAGAAAAGTACTAATAGCTCTACACACATATGTTTGACAATTTAGACCAAATGAACTACTAAAACTCACCCAATATGAAAAAGAATATTTGAATATCTCTATACCTATTACAGAAATTGAACTTGTAATTTAAACACTACCCAAAAAAAGAAGTCTTCAGCCCAAATGATTTCATTTGAGAAATATACCATTAAAATAATTAACATGAATTCTACTCAATTTTTCCAGAAAATTGAAGGAAAAGTAGCAATTCCAAAATCAATTTATGATGCTAGTATTATTCTGATATCACCAAAGATAGTGCCTAAAAAGAAAAAGAAAAAAGAAGGAAAACTAAAAACTAATATTCCTCATGAATATAGACACAAAAATCCTTCACAAAATATTAGCAAGTGGAAATCAGCAATATATTAAAACAGAATTATACACCATGACCAAGTGGGCCTTACGTCAGGGATGCAAGGCTGGCCCAATATTAGAAAATTGATCAATATTATCTACAATATTAACAGGCTAAAGAAGAAAAACCACATGATCTTATACACGAAAATTACTTGATCATTCATAGTGAAATATCTTAGGAAAATACAAATAGGAAATTTCTCAACCTGATAAAAAGCATCTACAAAAACCTACAACCAACATTTTACTTAATGTTAAATACCAAATGCTTTCCAAGATGGAAAATAAGGCAAGGATATCAGCTGTTATCACTGTTATTCATCAAAGTGCTGGATAACAGTGGATGTTTAAGCCAGGCGACAAATAAATAAATAAAAATTAATAATAATAATTAGTAAAATAAAAGGAAGAAATCCAATAGTTTTTGTTTTCAGATTATGTAATGATCTATACAATCTCAAGGAATCTACAAAAAGTACTAAGGGTGTTGAGCAAGGTTTCAGAACATAAGATAAATATAAAAATCAGTTTTTTTCTCTCTCTTTCCTTCTTTTTCTTTCTTACCAGTGCCAGGGATTGATCCCAGGGGTGCTGTACCCTTGAGCTAGATTCCCTGTCCATTTGATTTTTAAATTTTGTAACAGGGTCTTGTTAAGCTGAGGCTGGCCTTGAATTTGAGATCCTCTGCCTCAGCCTCCCAAGTAACTGGGATTACAGCCATTTGTCACTGCTCCTGGCCAGAAGTCAAATATATTTCTATAAAGTAGCAATGATAACAAAATGGACACCAAAATTAAAACCACAATAACACTTCAATTACTCAAGGGAATAAAATATTGAGGTACAAATCTAATAAAATATGTTCTGGATTTGTACACTGAAAAGTACAGAACACTGATGAAAGAAATCAAAGAAAGTCTAAAGAAATGGACATACACAGCATGCTCATGGATTGGAACATTTAACAGAGTAAAGGGGTAAATTCTCCCCAAATTGATATACAGTTTAGCACAATTCCTATCAAAAATCTCAGCAAGCTTTTTTAATAGGTAAAAACAATTTTGAAAAAGAAGAACAAAATGGGAGGAATTAGCCTATTCAATTTCAAAACTAAAAGCTATATTACTCAAGACTTTCTAGTTCTGGTCATGGGAAAGAAACATAGGTCAATAGAAAGTTAGTCAACTCAGAAATTAACCCACACAAATGTGTTCAATTGGCTTTTTCAAAGATGAAAAAACAATTCAAAACAAGTAACAAGTGGAGCTATAGTGATTGGAAATACACTGGCAAAAACATGAGCCTTGACATAAGTCTCACACCATATCAAAACAATTCAAAATGGATCAGACTTAAATATAAAACATGAAGAAGAATGAATAGGAATAATTGTAATGACCAAGAACTAAGCAAAGAGCTATACTTGATACCAACAGTATGACATGTAAAAGGAAAAATAGATTCAGCTTCATCAAATTTAAAAACTTTTACTCTACTAAAGATCATATTAAGAAGTCAGAAAGACAAAATTACACAGCGCAAAAATAAGTTGCAACTACATATCCAACAAACGCCTAATATTTAAACCCTTGATAGCAAAAACTCAAACAACACAATTGGAACACATATTTCACTGAAGAAGATATATAGATGGCAAATAAATACATGAAAAGATGTTTAACATAACTAGCCACTAGGGAAATGGATATTAATAATCACAATAAGATATCACCACATACCTATCAGAATGGCTATAATAAAAAAGTGACAACACCAAACACTGGTGAGTATGCTGATAAATGATCATTTATACATTGCTAGTGAGAATGCAAAATAGTACTATAATGCTTGAAGAAAAGATTGCCACTGTCTTTTTTTTAAAAAATACAACTATCATTTGACCCAGTAATTGCACTCCTGAAAACTTATCCCAAACAACTGAAGATTATGTTCACATAAAGACTGTAAATGAATGCTAATAGCAGCTTTATTTGTAATATACCCAGACTGAAAAATCTTGATGTCCTTCAACATATGAATGGATGAGCAAACTACAATAGATTTATATCATGTAATACCCATACAAAAAATAGGAAAAAGGTATTGATACATGCAATAGCCTGAATGAATCTCCAAAGAAATATGCTAAATGAAAACATGGATCCCAAAGTTGGCATGATGTATTATTCCACTTATATAGCATTCTTAAAGTGACAAAATCACGGAAACATAGAGAACAAATGAGTACAAGGGGTTCTGAATAGGGATGGAGGCTGAAGGGACATGCATGTGACTATAAAAGGGTAATATGAAGGGCCCTTGTGGTGGAATGTCCTGTATTTTAACTATAACCATATCAATAACTTGGCTGTGACATTGTAATTCTGCAAAACTTTTCCACCAGGGAAAACTGGGTAAAGTTCACACAGTATTTTTCTGTATTACTTCTTAAAACTGAATGTAAATCTCTCTCTCTCTCTCTCTCTCTCTCTCTCTCTCTCTCTCTCCAGGTATATATATGTACCTGTAGTCCTAGTTACTCAGAAGGCTGAGGCAGTATTGATTGAGCCCAGAGGTTCATGATCAATATACACAACATAATGAGAACCCATCTCAAAAAAAAAGATTAAAAAATATTAAGTGCCTGATAAGCATTAAGAGGGCAAAAGGAACTTAACCTATGGTTAGGCAAGAAGTAATTATAGAATAGCTTCTGTAATAATAGCATCTCTTTATTGAACACTTACAATGTGCCTGTCATTGTTCAAGCTCTTTTTATGCATTCTGTAATTTAATCCTTTTAATAACCCTGAGAGATTTGGAGAGCTTAAGTAACCTGTGCAATTCACTAAGTGGTAGAATCAGGACTGTAAACCTGAATCTGTTTTACTAAAAAAGTTGTGTTCTTCACCATTGTCTTGTAGATGGCAAAGAAATTGTGATCCAATGAAAACATCATGAGCTCTTAAGGTAGCCACACCTGAGTTCAATATGACTAATAGATCTTAACGAGTTATTTAACTTGACTGGGCCTAGCTTCCTGATCTGTAAAATGGGAACACTAATATTGCTTATAGGATTGTTATAACCATTCAGTATGACAATATAAATAAAACACCTGGCATTTGGTTGGTGCTTATTAAATGGTATCTATTATTATTTTCTTGCAACATGAAATGTCTTTAACAAGGAGAATATTTTAGTGACCAAAGGTAGGTATAGATTTGCTTTACAAGACTCAGAAAGCAATAGCCACATAAAAAAATACTTGATGGATTAGATATTATAAAAATTAACTTCTACTCAGCAAGGACACAACCTGAAAAAATGAGTAAGCAAGCACCTTGACAAGTTCTTTATAGCCTAAGTCCTGCTATGCATCTGTTTTCTGAAGTTCTTTTCCTTCTTCTTTTTGCTTTTTTTTTTTCTTCAGTGTGAAAGCCACAGAACTCTGATTCCACTAAAGAGCTTGCTTAGAAATGTGTACCTCAGGGTTTGTTGTTGTATCATATCAGTCAGAGGTTGTTTTCAAACAATAGGATCCATCCTGGCTAGTTTACACACATTAAAAAAAATGAAAGTGTAGAGTTTGTTAAAGATATTTAGCAGCTGAGGGAATTTCCAAGAGAGCCAGAGAGGCAGATTCTGAAGCTGGGCAGTAAACATGCTCCAGGATGTCTCCAGAGAAAACATCCCTACAAATGTTGCTTGGCTTTAGTAATGCTGGAACCGGCTGCCAGAAATTCTACCAGTACCTGCTTTGAAGAACCAGCTACCTTCACCAAACATGTCACATGAGGCCACATCCTCACATAGCTCACTGGTGAATTCAAATCTCATCAAGGAAGATCTGCTTGGTAGAACCTAGATCACATGCCCACAAACATCATGGCTTCCACACTAGAATAATGTCATTAAAATATAGGAAAACTGAAAATATTGAAAGGATGTTCAAAATGCTGGCTACTGAGATGAGAAGTACTTATCCATTCCACTCTCATTGTAAAACAGAATCTGGGAAACTAAAAACAACATGTCTCAGACACCTTTGCAATTATGACTCAGAATGTAATTCAGGATTCAACAGTATGATGCTCTTGCGTAAGATTTGGAAAGTGAAATTGAGGTGGAAGCCATGCTCTTGCTATGTCTGTCAATTTGTCTATCAAGCCTAGTCCTGGTGATGTTCAGAGGATTTTTGGTTTGGTTTTGGAGAATTTCTTTTTTCTATTTTTGAGATTGTTTCTGCCGCAATCCAGCTGGGCAAAATAACCGGGAGGTGACAAGCAACTTGAAGGTTGAAGCAGGAACTGCTTTATTGAGGGAAAACCCAGTGGGAACTCAAGGTAGCGAGCACCCAAGGTAGCGGAAACCGCTTTATTGAGGAACAGCAGAGGTATATATACCTAACTGATTACACACAGCTTGACTCAGTTAGCATCATCTAGATACAGCAGTCAGCCAATAAAGAATCCCCACCAACTTAATGGCTTGGGGGTGTTGCCTTACAAACCACTCCTCCTGGCAAACTGCCAGGTGCCATCTTGACTTGATTTGCGGTCCCCAACAGTTTCAGTTAAGGTTGCCAGAATTCCTATTATCTACTCTTTAACTTCATAGATGTTAAGAGACAGGATTAGAAGTTGGGTGTGGAGAAACATGCCTGTAGTCACAGTTATGCTAGTCAGCTGTTCATTACTGTGACAAAATACCTGAGAAAAACAAGTTAAAGGGGGAAAGATTTACTTTAGTTCAAAGTTTCAGAGATTTTAGTCCATGGTCACTTGGCTTCATTGATTTTGGGCCTGTGATGAAGGAGAACATCATGGTAGAAGGTTGTACCTGCCTCCAACTGGGCCCCACCTACTATAGTTTCTACCACCTCTCAAATCAATTATGAACCATCAATGGGTTAATTCGTTGATGAATTAGAATCCTCATGATCCACTTTCCCAAAACCCCACCTCTGAACATTGCTGCGTTGGGGACCAAGCCTTCAACACATGAGTCTTTCAGTGACATGCCACATCCAAATTATATTACTAACTCTTCAGTAGGTTGGAGCAAGAGGACCACAAGTTAAAAGCTACCCTGGGTTGGAAACCCGTATGCACAAAACTCAAAGTGGATCAAGGACCTAGGAATTAAACCAGAGGCACTGAGTCTATTTGAAGAAAAAGTAGGCCCGAATCTCTATCATGTCGGATTAGGCCCCAACTTCCTTAATAAGACTCCTATAGCGCAAGAATTAATATGAAGAATCAGGCCATTTGCCTGTGTCTTGCAGACAAATTACTCAGGCTGAGTACTAAAGAACCCGCGGAAACTGCTTCTTGGAGCCTGCTCCTATCAGAACATACACCGAGCCCAGAGCGGCCGAATTCCGGCTCCGGAACTGCTCTGGCACAGGGCTAAAGAACCCGCGGAAACTGCTTCTCGGTCCGGGTCCTGCTGAATACTGTGGAGGTAAATACCAACCGAGCCTTCATAGGCAGTGGCAACAGGACTGAGACGGGGCTTGTGAGGGCCGGTCAGGACTCACCCGTTGCTTTGGTCATCCGGCAAAGGGAACGAAATACTGCCATTCGCATGGGATACCAACATGGCAGAGATCTGATGTCATCAGAAAGCGGCAGAGGAGAGAACTTCATCGATAACAGCGGCGACAGAAACAGTTGGTCTCCTGGTAAAGAAAGTGAGTCACAAACACCCGAGTCTCTCTCACTTTGTCATCAAGCCAGAGGCACAGAGCAGAGCCACCGCTCGCACCTGGAACAGGCTAAGCGGCCCGCCGGCGTGGTAGTTACGTCACCCCAATTGGAGTAGGGGCAGAGCAGAGCCGCCACCCGCGCCTGCAAGGTAGGCAGACCTGCGACCGACCAGCAGAACAGGCCCAGCGGCCCACGGGTGTGGTAGTCACGACACCCCAATTGGAGTAGGGGCAGTGCAGAGCCGCGACCCGCGCCCGCAAGGTAGGCAGACTGCCGCCCGACCCTGCAAGGGAGACTTTTCAACTATACAAGAGCAATATAAATATATAGGGGAAAAAAATAACATTTCAAAAACACAACAGTTTCACCAAGCAGAAAGAAACGCAAGCAGTATGAAAAGACAAGGAAAGAAAGGACCACAAGCAATGCAGGTCAACTCAACTTTAGAAGAGGTAACAACTGCAGCAGATGGAATGTCAGATAAAGAATTCAGGATATACATGCTTCAGATGATCTGGAGTATCAAGGAAGACATTAAACAGCAAAATCAGACAATGAAAGATCACTTCGACAATGAATTACGCAAACAAATCCAGGAAGCAAAGGATCAACTATACAGGGAGATAGAGGTTATAAAAAACAAACAAACAGAAATCCTAGAAATGCAGGAAGCAATAAACCAACTTAAAAACTCAATGGAGAATACTACCAGCAGAGTAGAACACTTAGAAGATAGAACATCAGACAATGAAGACAAAGTATTTCAACTGGAAAAGAACATAGACAGCTCAGCAAGACTGTTAAGAAACCATGAGCAGAACATCCAAGAAATATGGGATAACATTAAGAGACCAAACTTAAGAGTCATTGGGATACAGGAAGGTACAGAGCTCCAAACCAAAGGAATGAGCAGTCTATTCAATGAAATAATACGAGAAAACTTCCCAGACTTGAAGAATGAGACAGAATCCCAAATCCTAGAAGCCTACAGGACGCCGAATGTGCAAAATCATAAGAGATCCACACCTAGACACATTATAATGAAGATGCCCAACATACAGAATAAGGAGAGAATTTTAAAAGCTACAAGAGAAAGGAAGCAGATTACATTTAGGGGTAAGCCAATCAGGATAACAGCTGATCTTTCAACACAGACTCTGAAAGCTAGAAGATCCTGGAATAACATATTTCAAACACTGAAAGAAAATGGGTTCCAACCAAGAATTGTGTATCCAGCGAAATTAAGCTTCAGGATGGAAGATGAAATTAAAACCTTCCACGATAAACAAAAGTTTAAAGAATTCGCAGCTAGAAAACCATCTCTTCAAAACATCCTCGCCAAAGCATTACAGGAAGAGGAAATGGAAAATAACAATGAAAACCAACAGTGGGAGGTAGGACAGTAAAGGGGGGGAAAATAATCAAAGAGGAAAACAAACCATGTTTAGTAACAGAAATAAACAAATATGGCTGGAAGAACAACCCATATCTCAATAATAACCCTAAATGTTAATGGCTTAAACTCACCAATTAAGAGACACAGGCTAGTAGAATGGATCACAAAACAAGACCCAACAATATGCTGCCTACAGGAGACGCATTTGATAGGAAAAGACATACATAGGCTGAAGGTGAAAGGTTGGGAAAAATCATATCACTCATATGGACTTCGGAAACAAGCAGGAGTGTCCATACTCATATCAAATAAAATAGATTTCAAGCCAAAGTTAATCAAAAGGGATAAAGAGGGACACTACATACTGCTTAAGGGAACCATACACCAACAAGACATAACAATCATAAATATTTATGCCCCAAACAATGGTGCAGCTATGTTCGTCAAACAAACTCTTCTCAAGTTCAAGAGTCTAATAGACCACCATACCATAATCATGGGAGACTTCAACACACCTCTCTCGCCACTGGACAGATCTTCCAAACAAAAGTTGAATAAGGAAACTATAGAACTCAATAACACTATTAATAACCTAGACCTAATTGACATATATAGAGTATACCACCCAACATCAAGCAGTTACACTTTTTTCTCAGCAGCACATGGATCCTTCTCAAAAATAGATCATATATTATGTCACAGGGCAACTCTTAGACAATATAAAGGAGTAGAGATAATACCATGCATCTTATCTGATCATAATGGAATGAAACTGAAAATCAACGATAAAAGAAGGAAGGAAAAAGCATACATCACTTGGAGAATGAACAATAGGTTACTGAATGATCAATGGGTTATAGAAGACATCAAGGAGGAAATTAAAAAATTCTTAGAGATAAATGAAAACACAGACACAACATATCGGAATCTATGGGACACATTGAAAGCAGTTCTAAGAGGAAAATTCATTGCTTGGAGTTCATTCCTTAAAAAAAGAAAAAACCAACAAATAAATGATCTCATACTTCATCTCAAAATCCTTGAAAAAGAAGAGCAAAACAACAGCAAAAGAAGTAGAAGGCAAGAAATAATTAAAATCAGAGCTGAAATTAATGAAATCGAAACAAAAGAAACAATTGAAAAAATTGACAAAACTAAAAGTTGGTTCTTTGAAAAAATAAACAAAATCGACAGACCCTTAGCGATGCTAGCGAAGAGAAGAAGAGAGAGAACTCAAATTACTAGCATACGGGATGAAAAAGGCAATATCACAACAGACACTTCAGAAATACAGAAGATAATCAAAAACTATTTTGAATCCTTATACTCCAATAAATTAGAAGATAGTGAAGGCATAGATAAATTTCTTAAGTCATATGATCTGCCCAGATTGAGTCAGGAGGATATAGACAACCTAAACAGACCAATATCAATTGAGGAAATAGAAGAAACCATCAAAAGACTACCAACTAAGAAAAGCCCAGGACCGGATGGGTATACAGCAGAGTTTTACAAAACCTTTAAAGAGGAACTAATACCAATACTTTTCAAGCTACTTCAGGAAATAGAAAAAGAGGAAGAACTTCCAAATTCATTCTACGAGGCCAACATCACCCTGATAGTAGAGGATAGGAAAGGCAGGAGAATACAACAGACACTAGTATGGCAACATGTGAATCAATGGCTGTGTAACTGATGTGATTCTGCAATCTGTATACGGGATAAAAATGGGAGTTCATAACCCACTTGAATCAAAGTGTGAAATATGATATATCAAGAACTATGTAATGTTTTGAACAACCAACAATAAAAAATTAAAAAAAAAACAATAATTCATTGTGCATACACATTTTAACATACTATATATAGCATATCAAACATTATTAATATATATATCAGGCTCACAAATACATAGGATTATAATGCCCTATATTGAATTGACCATTTTATCATGTGAGAGGCCCCTCCTGTAGAATCATAAAAACAAATGAGCCATTGAAAGAGGAAAAATGAAACAAAAGAAAGTGGAATACAGAGAAAACCATAGTAAAATGAAAGTTTCAAGCATAATTATCAATTAAGTGTAAATAGTTCTAGTACTTCAATAAAAAAACAGATATTGTTAAGATTGGATCACAGAAGCAAAATATAATCACAGGCTGCTCATAAGAAACCCTCTTCAAATATATAGATAAAACTAGATTCAAAGTAAAAGAATAGGAAAAGTTACATCATGCTATTACTAGTTGAAAATTGAAGTGACTATATTGATATCAAGCAAAGTAGATATTAGGGCAGAGTATTATCAGGGACAAAGAGGGCTTTTTCAAAATAAAAGGGCTAATTCATCATAGGACATTACAATCCTCCAAGTTGGAAAGAAACTAATATAACCTAATATAACAGTTTTAAAGTACATGAGGCAAAAGCTGATAGAACTTCAAGGAAAAACTGTTTAAATCCACAATTATAATTGTAGAGTTTAACATGGTATTTTAATAACTGATGGAGCAAATAGAAAATTATTAAGGATGTAGATTACATGAACAACACTAATATGCTGACATGTTGGCATTTGTAGAACACTTTACCCAACAACAGAGGGTTATGCATTATTTTCAAGGGTTTACAGGAAATTTTTCAAGATAAGGCAATAAAACAAGTGTCAATAAATTTAAAAAATTTCAAATCAAAGTATATTTTCTCTCCACAATAGAATTAAGTTAGCTATCAATAACAAAAATATACTAAAAAGAAATTAGAAATTATTTATAAGTTTTATTTTAAACTGTTAGTTTCAAATGAATGGGTCTAAAGTATTTTTAATATTTTGAATAAACTAAATGAAAATATAACATAAAATATGAAGGATGCAGCTAAAGCAGTAACTAAAAGGAAATTTATAGTATTAACATGCCTATATTAGGAAAGTTATTTATGCAAAAAGAGATTAAATATAGGGTTGAGTGCTTATGAAAATCATTGGGCGGACTGAAGAAATGACTTTTACAACAATGCTACATGCTTTTTTATCTTTTTAAGAAGTAGGAACAGAACAATAAGCCATCAATATGCAACTGGTAGCCCCATAATTAAATGATGATTTCTAGCAAAACATACCTGCCCCCAATACTTCCTTTCTTTTTCTGTTTCTTTTTTGTAGTACTGGGTATTGAGCCTAGGCCCTTACACCTGCTAGCAAGTGCTCTACCACATAACTGTACCCCCAGTATATGTTGTTGTTGTTATTTGAGACAGGGTCTCACTGTTTCCCAGGCTAGTTTTTTTTTTAAAAAATTAATTTGTTATATATGACAACAGAATGCATTACAATTTTTATTAGCACATATAGAGCACAATTTTTGTGTGTGTATAATCTCTGGTTGTACACAAAGTAGAGTCACATCCTTCATGTCTTCATACATGTATTTAGGGTAATGGTGACCATCGCATTCCACCATCTTTCCTACTCCTATTCCTCTCCCTTCTTCTCCCTCCCCTTTTCCCCTTTGCCCTATCTAGGGTTCGTTTAATCCTCTCATCCCCCCACCCCTCGTAGCATATTATGAATCAGCATCCTCAAATCAGAGAAATCATTCGGCATTTTATGTTTTAGGATTGGCTAATTTCACTTAGCATTATATTCTCCAACTCCATCCATTTACCTGCAAATGCATTATGTATATATACTACATTTTCTTTATCCATTCGTCTACTGAAGGGAATCTAGGTTGGTTCCACAGTTTAGCTACTGTGAATTATGCAGCTATAAACATTGATGTGGCTGTGGTCCCTGTAGTATGCTGATTGTAAGTCCTTTGGGTATAGACCAAGGAGTGGGATACCTGGGTCAAATGGTGGTTCCATTCCCAGTTTTCCAAGGAATCTCCATACTGCTTTCCATATTAGCTGCACCAATTTGCAGTCTTACCAGCAATGTATGAGTGTGCCTTTTCCCCCACATTCTCATCAACACTTATTGTTGTTTGTGTTCTTAATAGCTGCCATTATGAATGGGACTGAGATGGAAATATTAGAGTAGTTTTGATTTGCATTTCTCTGATTGCTAGAGATGTCGAACATTTTTCATATATTTGTTGGTTGATTGTATATCTTCTTCTGAGAAGTGTCTGTTCAGTTCCTTGACCCATTTATTGATTGGGATAATCATTTGTTGGTGTTAAGGTTTTTGAGTTCTTTATATACCCTAGAGTTTAGTGCTCTATCTGACGCGTGTGTGGTAAAGATTTTCTCCCATTCTGTGGGCTCTTTATTCACCTCACTGATTGTTTGTTTTTTCTGAAAGAAAGCTTTTTAATTTGAATCCATCCCATTTATTGATTCTTTTTTTTTAAAATTTTTATTGTTGGTTGTTCAAAACATTACATAGTTCTTGATATATCATATTTCACACTTTGATTCAAGTGGGTTATGAACTCCCATTTTTACCCCGTATACAGATTGCAGAATCACATCAGTTACACATCCATTGATTTACATATTGCCATACTAGTGTCTGTTGTATTCTGCTGCCTTTCCTATCCTCTACTATCCCCCCTCCCCTCCCCTCCCCTCTTCTCTCTCTACCCCCTCTACTGTCAGTCATTTCTCCCCCTTTTATTATTTTTCCCTTTCCCCTCACTTCCTCTTGTATGTAATTTTGTATAACCCTGAGGGTCTCCTTCCATTTCCATGCAATTTCCCTTCTCTCTCCCTTTCCCTCCCACCT
>NW_026000243.1:6423188-6444329 GCF_001458135.2 Marmota marmota marmota | reverse complement strand
TTTCTTTCTGCTTGGTGAAACTGTTGTGTTTTTGAAAATTTCCCGCCCCCTATATATTTATATTGCTCTTGTATAGTTGAAAAGTCTCCCTTGCAGGGTCAGGTGGCGGTCTGCCTACCTTGCGGGCACGGGCGGTGTCTATGCTCTGCCCCTCCTCCACTTGGTGTGACGTGTGTACCACGCCCGCGGACCCCTGGGCCTGTACTGCCGGTAGGTCGCAGGTCTGCCTACCTTGCAGGTGCGGGCGGCGGCTCAGCCTGCCCCTCCTACCACGCCCGCGGGCCGCTGGGCCTGTCCTGCAGGTCGGTCGCAGATCTGCCTACCTTGCGGGCGTGGGTGGCGGCTCTGCTCTGCCCCTACTCCAATTGGGGTTAAGTGACTACCACGCCAGCAGGCCGCTGAGCCTGTTCCGGGCGCAAGCGGCGGCTCTGCTCTGCCCCTCTGGCTTGATGACAAAGTGAGAGAGACTCGAGTGTTTGTGACTCACTTTCTTTACCAGGAGACCAACTGTTTCTGTCGCCGCTGGTATCGATGAAGTTCTGTCCTCCACCGCTTTCTGATGACATCAGATCTCTGCCATGTTGGTATCCCATGCGAATGGCAGCATTTCGTTCCCTTTGTCGGATGACCAAAGCAACGGGTGAGTCCTGACCGGCCCTCACAAGCCCCGTCTCTGTCCTGTTGCCACTGCCTATGAAGGCTCGTTTGGTATTTACCTCCACAGTATTCAGCAGGACCCGGACCGAGAAGCAGTTTCTGCGGGTTCTTTATCCCTGGGCCCGATTTATTGTTTTTTAGGGGTTTCTTTAAGGCAAGTAGTACACCTCTTTAACTTACTACACAGTCTACCTTCAAATACCATTTTACTACTTCACACAAATTGTAAGAACTTTATTTTCATCTCCCTCTTCTTGGCCTTATAAATTATTTTTGTCATACATTTTTCCCCATACATGTTAGAAATTCCACAGCACATTGTTATTATTTTTGCTTAGTCCATTACCTTTTTAAGGGTTTTAAAAATAAGGGGAAAATACCTTTTTTACTTATCCACACAGTTACCATTTCCAGTGCTCTTTAGTCATGTGTATAGATCCAAATTTTCATTTGGCATCCAAAATTTTTTAATAGATATATTGTTTTAATTGTTTTAATTAGTTACACATGATTTAATAGATATATTGTAAACTCTGAAATACATTATATTTTTGTTTTGCATCTCTTTTGTGGGGGGGCGGGGATTGCTGGGAAAGAAAAGTATATGCACCTTGTACTTACTAAGCAAAGCATGCAGCTATCACTGAGCTACATCCTCAGCTCCACATTGTCAATTATCTTCTTTTTTCCACATATTTTTATTGATGCATCATAACTGTACATATCGATGGGATTTGTTGTTACACATCTGTACATGCACACAATATAAAAGTATAATTTTACCAATATCAACACCCAGCATTCCCTGTCTCCCTCAGGTTCCTTCCTCTACTGATCCTTTAAAGACACTTAAGCAATAAGAAAAATATTTTTATTGATCTGTGAGGCTGCCATTTCCAGTGTACTTCCTTCCTTCGTGTAGATCCTGGTATTCAGCAGGCCTCATTTTTGTGTGTGCCTGAAGGACAGGTTTGCTGGTAATAAATTCTTTCAGCTTTTAGAGATCTTAAAATGTCATTTTTGAAAGAGAGTTTATTTGCTGAGAGTAGAATTGAAAGGTTCTATGTTGAATTGTTTTGTTTTCTTGTCAATATTTCAAATACACTGCTCCGCTCTCATTTGTAACAAGAAATCTGCTATTGTTATCTTTGTTCATCTGTATATAATGAAGCATCTTTTAAATCTTATTTTTATCATGTTTTGATTAACTTAACCATAGTGTGCCTTGTGCTTTGGTTTAGTTTCCTTCATATGTTTGGATCGATGGACTTAATGTTTTTATCAAAAACATAAGGAAAGTTTCTAGCCATTTTCTCCTGCTGCACACCCATTCCTTTCCTTCAGCGGCTCAATTATACATATATCATTCTGTTTGAAGTTTTCCCATTGCTCCCTGAGGTTCTGGTTTGGTTTTGTTTTTCAGTCTTCTTTTAATGTTAAGCTATCTTGGATAGTTTCTATTTCCATGTTTTAAAGTTTGTCATCCTTTTCTTCTGAAATGTCTGACTTGCTATTAATCTGATTCAGTGAATTTCTCATCTCAGATATTGTGACTATTATAATGACTACAACTGGTAAGTTTTGACTGAATGCCATACATTTCATGTTTTATTTGATGCAGTATAGTTTTATATTTCTATAAATATTCTGTAGCTTTGTTCTGAAATTCAGTTAATCTGATCCCAAGTTGGTTTTTTTTTAGATTTTGGCAAACACAACATCTTTGTTTGTATGTGGTGCTGAGGATGGAACCCGGGCAGCTCACATGCCAGGCTAACTCGCTACCGCTTGAGCCATATCCCCAGCCCCATGATCCCAAGTTTTGCTTTCACCTTAATCTGGTGGTATCAGAGCAGCATTTAATCTAAGAATAGATTTTTCCCCATTACTGAAGAAAAACCCTTCTGAATATCTGAAAACACATGAATTATGAAGTTTTCCACTTTGGCAGACAGGAATAGAATCTGTTGTTGCCCCTGTGTTAGCTCTGAACGTTGACCTCTCTCATCCTTTTGTAGGATTCCTGTCCCCGCTGCCCCTCCACTGTTCTTTAGTAGTTTACTCACATGCATTCACTAACCTTTATTCTGGTGAAGACTCAGAGGGATCCTTTGTAGATCTGCAAAGGTCTTTCCCTCCAATGTGCTCTTTTCTCTTGGTACTTTCCTTTACAAACTCAACTCATCTTCTCCCTACACTTCCAGCTGTGTCTTCTCAACTCAGGGACATCTTCAAATTTTTCTTGGTTTCTCCCTCCCTTTCCCAAGGGAGACTTCCACCAAAGCTCTCTCTATACTGTAAGTTGATGCAATCATAGGACACTCCCCATTTCCATTAATTTCTCATTTTTAAGAATTACTTATCATCACTTGATTTTCAATTTTTAAGCTCATTGTTTCTTACATTTTGTTTCATTTTTTAGATATTTTTGGTGGGATGGCAAACTGGTCCTTGATGTTCCATTCTGGCCAGAAATCAAAGTCTTCATTATTTGCTATTGAACCTTGACTGGTATATATGCCAACCTTGCCTCCGTTGGTTAAGTGCTGCTACTTGACCTTAGCCTCCATAGTATCCCCATCATCCCCATTCAATGAGAGAGTTGCTTTCTATGGTTGTATCTTCCTCAGCCTACAGAAAACAGCTGCTACAATACACCAATACATCAGGCTCCCTTCTCTGAGGTTATATCTCAGGGATTTAGGAAATGGAGTGCATTTGGGCTCTCAAGGACATATTAATGGTTGTGTAAATGGGTCACACATTAAATCTACTACAACATTCTTTTTCTTGCTGAACTAGTAGGATTTCTTCTTATCCACATTTTTCTCATGCTATTTAGCATCTCAGTTTCAATTTGGCATAGATCCTACTAGACTAAGTTTTAGCAAACTAAACAAAAAAACCATTAAAATCACTACTATCTATTTCAACCAGTACATTATTCAAAATCTTTATGAAGTGAGTTCATATTAATGAATTTAATCAAATCTAAAATTTTATTTCTCCCCCTCCATTCTCATCCTGCCCCTTATCCATTATACTGCTTATTTCCTGGCTTTTGACAATATAAATTAGCAAAATCCTTATATTGACTTTGTAATATCCTCTGCATATCCTCATATCTGATTTTAGGGATAGATCAGGAAAGTGCTTAATATAGTACATGGGGAAAAATTGGTTTCCACAACCATTAAATCCTTTAACAAGGTAATTACAGATATTCCATCAAGGAAAAAAAAACTGTCTTTGATGAAGAAGGAAAGAAGGGTTCCTCCTGTTGAGACTTGGGAATTGATGTGCTCTCAAATGTCCCCAAACTAATTTTTTGTATCTCACTCTCAGTCAGTGCCCATTCACATAACAATCCCCAAACTAATTTTTTGTATCTCACTCTCAGTCAGTGACCATTCATATGAATTCAACCTATCTTATAATTCAGCATTACACTCGGAGTTGGATTTTTAGCTATTGCAGCCTTGTGGCTACAACAGGGACAATAGAAGCTATCTGATTATAGGATAGTCTGAGGAGCTAAAATTTTTAACTTTTGACTTATCCTTTTTTTTTTCCTTTAAAACTCATAGAAGAAGGGCTGGGGTCCAGTTCTATGGTAGAGGGCATGCATGAAAGTCTGGGTTTGAATCTCAGCACCAAAAAACAAACAAACAAATAAACAAAAACAAAACTCCCAACAGAGTGAAAAGCAGAAAGTTCAATTCACAGTACTTGCATTCCTCAGCCCCTCCCTGTGGGAGGCCACCAAAGCCTTGAACAGATCAGTCACGTGAAAATTTAGGTAATGTTTCATCACTGTCTGTCATAGGCTTCCAGAATCCCATCCCTTAATGCTAATTGAAAATCATTGCCTTGCCTTCAAACACAGGCATTTCAGATTTCCAATCAGCAAGTCTCCATTTCCTTGAGGAGCTGTTGTTGGTCACCTTTCCAAGTATCAATAATGCATCTGTCAGGGTCTTTAGGTGCAAATAGCAGGATCTATTCTATCAACTTAAGAAGAAAAACTTAAGAATATTAGGTAACTCATAGATTCTCCTGGAGGCCAAGAGAGCAAGACTCTGTAAATAGGTAGCCAGAAAAAAAATGTGCAAACCCTTGGTCTTGTAACAGTTTACTGGATATTTGAAACTCCACCTTTGCCACTCCCAAAGATAGGGACCTCTTCAACCACACCTGTTTCAAGACTGATCACTCTTGTGTGGCTGTTTCCTCACATTGCTTACTTCCAAATCCAAGTCCCATGAAGGAGTGTCTGATTGCCAGAATCTGACTATATTATTTTACTCTACCTACATAAGCTCGGCAATTGTTAATTTTCTTGCTTCTACATTGGGAAAAGAGTATTCATAATATGGGAAGTTATCAAAATGCAAGGAGAAGTTCATAGTTATGGGATTTATAGCCATTGTTACCCATAGTGTATACTTAGGAGTTAATGCATTTGTATGTATACACACATTAATTTCAGTTACCCAAGAGCTCCCAACTTTGGGGATCAATGAAAAACTCAACTTAAATTTTCAACCCACATGCTTAATTTCCTTCACTAAGTAAAAGTGTAGATGACGTGGAAAGAAGCCAGATCAGCCCACAGTACAGTCTTGCCTGAGACAGGAAGCCTACATCTGGTGCCAAAAATTCCCCTCCCCCTTGGAAATTCCATCACTTTGTCACCATGCAATATGCCTCAGTGACCCTTGCTACAATCTTGCGTACTAGGTCCTCTATTTATAAAACAGAATTTCTGGGTAGGAGAGCCCTGGCAAATATCAAGCTCTCTCTGTGCCAAGATAGGATTAGGGTTTTCTGCCTCTTGGTCATACCAATTGCTCTTAGAAGAGACAGAGGCAAGCGGTGGCTAAAATTATAGTGTCCAGCCCCACCTGACCCCCAGCAACCAGCCCATTATGCCCCCTTTTAGAAGAGCTAATGTTCCCTACCCCTTATGGGGGTCAGGTGGCTGAGGACTGAAGCCAGGGTTCTTCTGATGGTGATGTGGACTCCAGGGTTTGCAGCGGAAGCAATATCACCTGGGATTAAAGGATTGCCGCCTCTTTAAATCTGATCTGAGTTATTAGTAGGCTGTTCTTTGGCCCATTCTTCTACCATCATTCATTCAGGACTATCATTTGATCCAGAGAAATAGATCTCTGGGTTCAGGAGAATCTTTCCTAGTGAGTAGGCCTATGTGGAAGGATCATCATTAGCAAGACACATTCATCAAATACCTTATTATCATCTGCTCTGCCAGGACTCCATAAAAGAGAAGCAGGAGGCACAGCTCTTGCCTTGGGGGCACATAACTCAACACAGACATGGGGGCTTGGACAGTTCTGAAAAGGACAAACATGTGGTGAAAAAGAAGAACAGGAAGCAGCTGACACATAGAAGAAGCACCAACTATGGTGCTGACATCAAACCCTCTGTGTTCCCCTCCATCCAGGTCCTCATGAGCTCATCGGGGAGCTATTTGAACAGCCTCCTCACTGCATCTCCACCTTCAGCAGCTCCCTTCCTGGGTCCACCCTGAGCACACATTGTCTTTTACTCAGAAAGCATAGGGACCCCCCCACACACTGCTTCCAGGAGACTTTCTCAACCTTTTGGTTAAAATTTTCAGAGCCTCCCACAGGATGCAAAATAAATTATAATCTTGTGATTTGCTAAAAGTAATGAAAAGCCATTTATAATTTAGGAAATCTTACAGTTATATTTTATTGATTCATACAGTACCTATGTCCATTCAAAATGATACATATTTAAGTGGGATTTTATTTTTTTTGCCCAAAGACAACAGATCGTGGCCTATTAGAATTTCAGGAATCTCTTTTTCTTGTCCCATTCTCCCTTGGAGTTTCTACTATTCTCAGTATAAAGTTGAAATCTGTTACAATTTAGTCACCACTTATCTTTCCAATTCGACCTCCTGTACTCTTGTTCGTAGCCATTTATCCCATTTGGACAGTCATTCGTAAAGCGTGTGTCTCCACATCCACACTTTTGTTCATACTGCTGATGTTCTGAGAACCTCTTCCTTCCACTCTCTCCCTCCCATCACTAGTTACCCAAACCCTCCCCATAGTTTGGAACCATAACTTAACTGCCGCCCACCATCCCAATAATCTGTGGATCTCGTTAAGAAAACATGGATTTCCTCAGTTCTCGGCTCCCAGTTCCTTACATCTGAGACAAAGCCCAGGAATCTGTATTTTTTAATCTCCCCTAATAGTCCTCATGGACCACAGATTTAGGAAACACCTTCTAGAGCTATGGATTCTAGACTGCTGGATTTCATTATTCGGATGACTTGAATATGTATGCATATACATCACAATGAGGAACTCACTGTAGCTGCCAACTTCATATTTTGCTTAGTGAGTATATTATAAAACATCAGAAGAAAAGGACATTGCCCTTTATGTCTCCAGGATAAAAGAAAAAAAACTTAACTCCATTAGCATTACTTTAAGGAGCCCAGTGCATGGGCATAGCCCTGACCCAAGTACTGAGAAGTGGAGAGTGTACAGCTCACAGACTGGAAGAGGAAGCACGGGGTAAGATTCACCAACTAGGAAACAACCAAAGTCCATTTCAGGAAGTAGTAAGGTCAGAGCAGGAGCTGGTTCTCAAGACTCAGGCGTGCCTGGACCTTGGAGGAAGGACGTTATAGAGAAGGTGGAATCCTAGCCAAATAGACTAATGGGAACACCAGAAGTGTGGGGGGGGAGCAAAGTGATGGTGAAGGGGCAGCCTGAATTCACATTAGAAACCAAAAGAGCCTGTCCTCTCAAAAGAGAGCTTCATTTGCCTTGTCCTGAGAAGGAACTGAACTAACCAGGTAAAGAGGGAATCAGAGGCAGATTTCAGTATTATCAAAGGAACTCTAAGTTCAAGCTCTGTAACTCTGCTGTGTACTTTCCGTTTAGCCACCTGTATGACCTGAGTGGAAGTGTAGAAGAGCAGAAAGTGCAGGGGCCAGGGTCTACGCCCAATTCTGTGTGGATGAGTCACATGGCTTCACTGAACCCTGGATTCTTTGTCTGAATGTTGGGAGTAACATCTACCTCCTGGAGATGACAGACTTAGATAAGATTTGTGACTCAGCTCAACCATGTCCCCTTCTGTGAACCTATACAGATCCCAGCCTCCTGATCCCCTGGTCAGAAACCATCATGTGGCCCTTTGTGCTCTAGCATTCTACATACCAATTTCTAACCCATCTTTTTTTACATGCTTCTATCCTTGTACTAGACTAAGAGCTCCTTGGGAAAAGAGCTGTCTTACTCATGTTAAGTTCTAGTACTTAATGTTCTGGCTGACTGGCACAACTGAAAGCTAAATAAACACCCATTGGATGAATGAAAGAATTAATGCATTTTAAAACACAGGTAAAATATAATAATTCTTTTAAATAATATGGTATAATCAATTATATATTGTAATATATGATTATCATAATTATTATATATGATTATATGTCAGATATAATTATATATAACATAGTTTATTATGATATAATTATTATGATAAATATATATTATATAATTATATATTATATAAAATATAATATACATAATAATTTTATTATATAATATATAGATATTAACTATTATAATCAATTACATAATATATAAAATAATATATTATTGATTATTCATAATACTAATTCATCATAATTAGTATACTAATTCATTCTAATTAGTATAATGAATAACTGATGCTTTATTGATTATCCATTATGCTAATTTATTATAATTAGCATAATGAATAATCAATGCTAATATAACATGTAGTTGATGATTACTATGATTAATATGTCAATTATATTATTTTTATTAATATATCAGTATAAATAATGTATATATGTCAACATAGTAATATTATATAAATAATATAGAATAGATTATAATAGATTGTGATATATAATACATATTATATAAATTATACAATAATTTATATCTATAGTATAAATCACTTATTAAAATGGAAGTAACCATTTCCACTCCTATGAACTTCCCCTTTGTGGTATTTTCTTATGCTCTTAATGGCTGACTGAGTCTTTAAGAACCAACTTTTCCAAGAACAAGGGAGATCTTTCCATCTTCTAAGGTCTTCTTTAATTTCTTTCTTTAGTGTTATAGTTTTTCACTGTACAGGTCTTTCACTTCTTTCACTGATTCCCAAATATTTTTTGAGGCTATTGCAAATGAGGTAGTTTTCCTCGTTTCTCTTTCAGAGGATTTGTCACTGATATACAGAAATACCTTTAATTTATGGGTGTTGATTTTATATCCTGCTACTTTGCTGAATTCATTCACTAGTTCTAGAAGTTTTCTTGTGGAATTTTTTGGGTCTTCTAGGTATAGAACCATATTATCAACAAATAGTGCTAATTTGAATTCTTCTTTTTCTATTTGTATCCCTTTAATTTCTTTCATCTGTCTACTTGCTCTGGCCAGTGTTTCAAGAACCATGTTAAATAGAAGTGGTAAAGGAGGGCATCACTATCTTGTTCCAGATTTTAGAGGGAAAGCTTTCAATTTTTCTCCATTTAGAATGATGTTGGCCTAGGGCTTAGCATAGATAGCTTTTATAATGTTGAGATAAGTACCTGTTCTCCCTAGTTTTTTCTAGTGTTTTGAACATGAAGGGGTGCTGTATTTTGTTTATTACTTTTTCTGCATCTATTGAGATGATAATAAGAATCATATTATAATAAGAATCATATTATAATAAGAATCATATTATCATCTCAATAGATGCAGAAAAAGTAATAAACAAAATACAGCACCCCTTCATGTTCAAAACACTAGATATTATTCTTATCTTTAAGTCTATTGATGTGATGAATTACTTTTATTGATTTCTGTATGTTGAACCAACTTTGCATCCCTGGAATGAACCCCACTTGATCATGGTGCACTGTCTTTTTGATGTGTTTTTGTATTCAATTGGCCAAAATTTTATTGAGAATTTTTGAATCTATGTTCATTAGAGATATTGGTCTGAAGTTTTCTTTCTTTGATGTGTCTTTGCCTGGTTTTGGAATCAGGGTGATATTGACCACATAGAATGAGTTTGGAAATTCTCCTTTTCTATTTCATGAAACAATTTGAGGAGTATTTGTATTAGTTCTTCTTTAAAAGTCTTGTAGAAATCAGCTGTGTATCCATCTGGTCCTGGGCTTTTTTTGGTTGGTAGGCTTCTGACCCCACTAACCCATTCCTTGGTTTGTACCCAAAGGACTTAAAAACAGCATACTACCAGGACACAGCCATATCAATGTTTATAGCAGCACAATTCACAATAGCTAAATTGTGAATCCAACCTAGATGCCCTTCAGAGATGAATGGATAAAGAAAATGTTATACACACACACACACACACACACACACACACAATGGAATATTACTCAGCATTGAAAGAGAATAAAATCATGGCATTTGTAGGTAAATGGATGGAGTTTGGAGAATATAATGCTAAGTGAAGTCAGCCAATCCCAAAAAACCAAATGCCAAATGTCTTCTCTGACATAAGGATGCTAATTCATAATGGGGATGGGGGTAGCATGGGAGGAATAGACAAACTTTAGATAGGGCAAAGGGAAGGGATGGGGAAGGGGGAATGGGGATAGGAAAGATGATGGAATGAGATGGACATCATTACCCTAAGTACATGTATGAAAACACGAATGGTGAGACTCTACTTTGTGTACAGCCAGAGACATGAAAAATTATTCTCTATTTGTGATATGAATTGAATTACATTCTTCTGTCATCTATAATTAATTAGAATAAATAAAATTTAAAAATTAAAAAAAGAACCAACTTTTCACCTGATAATGAAAGTTCACTAGTAATAATTAAGAGTGTGACAATAAAATTTCCCCTTAAAGAGGAGTTCCTTGAATCTCTGGGATGATGAAAGACAATTTTCTATATGAAATACCCCTGACATTTTGTAAAATCATTTGCAGGAAAAATACCTAGCCATTAACACCCCCATTGAACTGTGACTATGACAAGAAATAAATCTTGTATTTGTTATCAAGGTGCTAACATTTAAGGATATGTTATACAGGTCAACCTACCCTGATTAGTTTACTTCAATTATCCCACCATTCAGTTCCCTTCCACCCCATAAGCCTAGTTCTAATCTCTGGTCTCCCCCACAGCATCCAATCTTTTACATGCAGTGTTCAGACATTGGAAGACAACTGCCATGCTTCAACCCACTCTTTTTCCTTTTTTCAAACTAAATATCCACAATTTCCTCATCATATTTTCCATCCTTTGTGTTTGAAATCTGCTTTTTCTCTATGAATATGAAAGATGAGAAGAACTGATTCTTTGGATTGGCTAGAATTTTTCAAAATAGGGTCATAGAAATTTTGGCTAAATAAAATACCTTCTTAAAAGACAACTTTCAGATTTGTATCCCCTCAATTTCCATTTGAAGAAAAAACCCTGGGTTGATTGACACTCTCACAGCAAAATCAAAGCAAACAAGGATTCATTGAGTTTGAGCAAAACAGCATCAAGTTTATTTTTATTTTTATGTATATATGACAGTGGAATACATAACAATTCATGTTAACTATATAAAGCACAATTTTCCATATCTCTGGTTGTATACAAAGTATATTCACACCAATTTGTGTCTTCATACATGTACTTTGGATAATAATGATCATCATATTCCACCATCATTTCTAACCCCATGTCCCCTCCCTTCCCCTCCAACCCCTCTGCCCTATCTAGAGTTTATCTATTCTTCCTATGCTCCCTCTCCCTATCCCACTATGAATCATCCTCCTTATATCAAAGAAAACATTTGGCATTTGGTCTTATGGGATTGGCTAATTTCACTTAGCATTATCTTTTCTAATTCCATCCATTTACCTGCAAATGCCATGATTTTATTCTCTTTTATTGCTGAGTAATATTCCATTGTGTATATATGCCACATTTTTTATCCATTTATCTATTGAGGGGCATCTAGGTTGGTTCCACAGTTTAGCTATTGTGAATTGTGCTGCTATAAACATTGATGTGGCTGTGTCTCTGTAGTATGCTATTCTTAAGTCTTTTGGGTATACACCAAGAAAAGGGATAACTGAGTCAAATGGTGTTTCCATTCCCAATTTTCCAAGAAATCTCCATACTGGCTGCACCAATTTGCAGTCCCACCAGCATTGTATGAGTGTACCTTTTTCCCTACCTCCTTGCCAACACTTATTGTTGTTTGTCTTCATAATAGCTGCCATTCTGACTGGAGTGAGATGAAATCTTAGAGTGGTTTTGATTTACATTTCTCTAATTGCTAGTGATAATGAACATTTTTTCAAATATTTGTTGATTGATTGTATATCCTCTGAGAAGTGTCTATTTATTGATTGGGTTATTTGTTTTTTTGGTGTTTAACTTTTTGAATTCTTTATATACCCTAGAGATTAGTGCTCTGATGTGGAGGGGTAAAGATTTGCTCTCATTCTGTAGGCTTTCTATTCACCTCACAGTTTCCTTTGCTGAGAAGAAACTTTGTAGTTTGAGTCCATCCCATTTATTGATACTTGATTTGAATTCTTGTGCCAAAGGAGTCTTATTAAGGAAGTTGGGGCCTAATCCCACAAGAAAGCATCAAGTTTTGAACAAACAGAATCATATTAAGCTCTGTGATGCCTTGCAGAAACTTGAATTGATTTTTTGCAACTATGTCAGATAAACCAAACAACCAGTGCACACAGTTCTAAGGTTTTTTGGTGCACTGTATAGTCAGCAAACGACATTCCATAAGATGGATGAATAGCAAAGCCTTTGGTGTCAAGGAGGTCAGAGTGGCAATCTTCTTTAAAATCCCTTCTCCACATCTCCCATATTAATAGAATTTTAGTTGGGTGTGTAGCCTCTCAAACAGTCCCTGCTATAGTTTGGATCTGGAATGTCCACTAAAGGTCCATGTGTTAAAATCTTGTTACCGAGCCCATGGTGCTGCTGGAAGGTAGCAGAACCTTTAGGAGGTGGAGCCCAGTGGAGGGAACATAGGCCATCGAGAGTGTGCCTTTGAAGGGGATTTGAGGACTCAACTCCTCTTCCTTCCCTCTGTTTTGCTTTCCCAGTTGTCACAAGGTGAGCAGCTTCCTCTGTCCTGTGCTCCCACCATTATATGCTGCTTCACCACAGCCCCAAAAGAACAGCCAATGAACTATGGACTGAAACTTCCAAAACTGTGAGCCAAAGTAAACCTTCTCACTTTTTATGGGCCAATAATTTAAGAATGAAAAATATCATTTAAAAATTAAATACAACTAAAAAAAGACACTGCTTAAGACATCAGCAAAAACTATAAAATATCAAGGAATGATTATAATATTGATGCAGCTGATGTTATAGAGAAAATATTTTTAAATTATTAAAAAGAACTTTAAAAAGAAGACTATATTCTCCAAATTAATGTACAGATCCAATACAATTTCAAATTGCCAATGCTTTTTTTCAGGTAACTTAGATCAACTAACTTTAAATTTCAAATTTTAAAAAATACAAAACAATTGCATAAATGAAGAGGCTGTAGGGAAGAATTAATCTTACCAATTAAATGAGCATGTATCGTCACAAAAATAGATGAAAAATAAGTGAAGTGAAATGAAGCTCACTACAGACCTAAAAACACATAGAAGCTTGGAACAAAATAGAAGTGTCATTACAAACCAGTGAAAAATAGATTGGCTATTTAATGAGTGCTTATCCATAGGGAAAGAAACTGCCCACCTCATGTGATACACAGAAAAGTATAATGCACAGGTAGTAATTCTTTCAAAAGAAACATTTAAAACGTATAAAAGAAAATAAAGAGTTAATAAAACACAGCGTGAAAAGAAAAACCACAAACTGAAAAAAATGGCAACATAATTATGACTCAAAAAACAAGGATTATTGCTTGTAATATGTAAGAACTACTCAAATTGAAAAAGTGGAAAAGGGACATACATGGACAATTCTCAGATAAATAAATCTGAACAATAAATATGTGAAAATATGCCCTACCTCACTAATAAACAGAGAAGTGCAAATTAAAATGACCACTAAATACCATGTCACACCAATTAAATCGCAAAACGTTAAGCCTGATAACAGTCTCATTCACTACTGTGAATAGGTACACTTTCCAGATCGAGTTGGCAGTACCTACTAAGCTGAAGACATGAATGAATAACAGCAGACGACAGGCGGTTCTTCTGGGTGGTGCTCTAGAGAAACCTGCAAACATGCTCAAGCAGACACACTCAAGCATCTTGTCTGGATTCTCAGTGATCTAAATGTGTTTGACCGTTGTTTTGGCTCTTGTCTTATTCATGAGCTTGGTAAACAGTAACTTCTTACTCTAGAAATTTAAGTTCTTAAATTCTTGTCAATGCCTTGTATTATTTCTGATAAGCTCCTTCATTTCAGAGTCTGTGCCCACCCCTGTCCTGGCTGCCCTGAGCTGACAGCTTTTCTTCCCCACACCCTTCCACCATGCTGTTCTGCCTCACCTCGAGCCCAGAGCACTGGAGTTGGACTAAACTTTTAAAACTGTAAGTCCAAAATAATTTTTTTCTTCTCTATTAAAAAAAAAATTCTTCACTTCAAACAACTTAGAAATACAGTTTTTCCAATTAAAAAAAAAAAAGAGAGAGGTCAGGTCAACACCTGAAAACTTTAAGTTGGTAATCCTATCTACAGTTTCCAGTTAACTACCAGGTGCATCATTTACATAGATGGTCCAACATTATCCTCACTTCAGGAAAGTTCCCCAACAAGAAAGGTAGAGAGAAAGCAAACCAAAGAAGGAAAGAAGGCAGAAAAACACAAATTCTTCCCCTTTTAGCCCCAAACTGGTAGCTGTGCATGGGACTTGGGGCCTATTAGTCTGCTTCTCCAGAGAAACAGAATCACAGGACAGTTTACACATATGTGTAGATATTTTGTGTAGTTATATATGGTATATATATATGGTATATATGGTGTGTAGCATTATCTATCTTTCTATTTATAGGTGGGAGGAGGGAGAAACAATATATATAAAATCTCCCCTTTGCATCTGTTCCTCTGGAGAATCCTCACACTCTCTCTCTCTCTCTCTCTCTCTCTCTCTCTCTCCACACACACACACACACACACAGAGAGAGAGAGAGAGAGAGAGAGAAAGAGAGAGAGAGAGAGAGAGATTTTAAGGAATTGGGTTATGCAATAGCAAGGACTGGCAACTCCTAAATCTGCAGTCCAGGCTGGCGGACTGGAAATTCAAGCAGGAGTTGGTGTTGCCATCTTGAATTTGAAGGCAGACCAAAGGAAGAACTTTTTTCCCTTTCAGGAATGACCTCAGTGGTTTTTCTTAAGTCCTTCAACTGATTGGATTGGGCCCACCCACATTATGAAGATAAATGGCTTCACTCAAAGTGTATTGATTTAAATGTTAACCACACCTAAATAATATCTTCATAGCAATGTGTAGGCTGGTATTTGATCAAACAACTGGGTACCATGGCCTAGACAAGTGGATACACAAAATCCACCATTATAGAGCCTCACCATTATTAATTTCTGAAGGGGAGAAAATACGATTTTTGTTTAATTCTAAGTTTGCAGTTTAAATGGATTCTTGCTACAAAAGAGATTAACAAGAGAAAAACAAGCAAGAAAAACAAGCACATATTATTAACATGTGCCATGCTCATCATGGAAGAGAAAAGTGACTTGGGGCAGTGGCTTAGAAGGCTGCCTTAAATAGTATTTCAACAAAGAACAATAAATCTCGGAGAAGTAACAAGACAAAGGAAAGCAGTCCCAGGCCTCAGAGGCAGGAAAACTGTGGGAAGGTAAATTTATGGGACGAAAGTCTGCTGGCAGATTCCTCTGGCGCCACGTCCCTGAGCTGAACAAGCATTGTAAAAAGAATGTGCATTTAGTCTTTCTGTGAGAAAAAGGAGGAGGGACACAGAAAGACCTTTTGTCTTTGTGACTCTCTGTGCTGCTTTTACACAAATACAGAGAAGGGCGAGAGTTCTCCTGCATCTTGATTGCCTTGAATTCAACAATTTGGGGAAATATTTTATATTTATATTACATAACTTAAATTGGGAAAGAGATATTTTTATTTCTTTTGGGTCCCACTGAGCAAACACATAGCATGTACTCAGCATTAGGCACTTTTCTAAACACTTTACAAATTCTTAAGACAAATCCCTGGGGTGGAAGTTGAGCATCCCTCATCTGAAAATCTGAACTCCGAAATGCTCCAAAATCTGAAAGTTTTTAATTCCCATGTGACAACCTGAGTGAACTTCACACTGTCAAACTTTGTCTCTCACACAAAATTATTTACAATATTATATAAAATTATTGATAGGTTATATGTTTAATATGTGTATGAAATATAACTAAATTTCACGTTTAAACTTGGGTTCATCCCCAAGATATCTCATTATGTACATGCAAATATTCCAAAATCCAAAACACTTTTGGTCCAAGGGAGACTCCATGTATATTTACTA
The DNA here is from genome assembly GCF_001458135.2 of Marmota marmota marmota. Lineage (NCBI taxonomy): Eukaryota > Metazoa > Chordata > Mammalia > Rodentia > Sciuridae > Marmota > Marmota marmota. The sequence continues at coordinate 6,428,116 of NW_026000243.1, read as the reverse complement.
TTATTATGCCACTTTTCAAATAAAGAAACTGAGGCACAGAAAGTTAAAGTTATACAGCTAGGTATGCCCGAGGTGTGAGTGCCTATTCTTAACCTCCAGACTATGCTCTTTCTAAAAGGATCAGCAATTTTTTTCTGTAAAGGATAGACAATATCTCTTTTAGACTTTGTAGGCCACATGCAATCCCTGTTGTAGATTTTCCTTCTTTTTCCTCCTCCTCCTCTTCTTTTCTTTTCTTCCTTTTTTTCTTACAACTCCTCCCATATGTAAAACTATTCTTAGTATGTGATCTATACAAAAAACAGAGGTCCAGGGCTGGGGACTGTAGCTCAGTGGCAGAGTGCTTGCCTAGCATGTGCAGTGCCCTGGGTTTAATCCCCAGCACCACAAAACAAAAACCAAGAAACGAAAAACAGGCCCAGACTTCACCCACCAAAGATTTGAATCTAGAAGGTCTGGCAGTTATATGCACCTTTAATGTGCTTGTAGGTAATTTTGTGGTGTGTGTTTGTTTTTGAGACGAGTCTCATTGTGTTGCCTAGGCTGGCCTAAAACTCATGATCCTCCTGCCTCAGCCTCCGAATCACTGGGATTACAAGTGTGCACCACTAAGCCTGGCTTCAACCTGTATTATTGAGCTTCTGTCTGAGGCACACACAAGCGAGGAAGGCAGACATAATCCTTGCCCTGCAGTTGGCCACCTAGTCAGAGAGTCCAGGCTTTCAACATGAGAACCTCTTCAATCTGGAGCTTCAGACCATTCAGGACTCAGCCCATGTGGACTGCACTCCTGAGGTGTCAGGAGCTCTTCAGGCCACCAGGATCCACACTCAGGCCCTGCTAGATTTCTGCTGCTCCCTCACCGTTCATGTCGTGATTTGCATCTATTATTTTAATACATAGGGTTCTGAGATCTTCCATTCCACTTTGCTGTTCAACTTGATCTCCATTTCAAATCTGCCATAAGCCTGAAGGTGGTATGGTATGATTTGAAAAGAATTCTACAGAGTGTGTGTGTGTGTGTGTGTGTAAATGGCCTGAAGTAAATTCATGTGAGATGTAGAATTTAAAACCAAAACACCTCATTTGTCTTCTGTTAACTGTGGTCACTTCTATTCATCTTTGGTAGTCAGGTTTTCATCCATTTTCTTTCAGTTCTGAATAAACCAGGTAAAAAGACCCCACATAGCTTTCTGAGGGTCTCATGAAGGTGGCTTCTAAGCAGAGTAAAGTTCCTGGTTATAACTTTCTAAGCCCTTGCTTTACCCAGTCTTCCCTAAGGCTTGCTTTGAAAATCACCAACTTCCCCTTTAAAATGTGTACATTAATTATAGCACATATGTAGTCTACACTCTCATTCAACTGAGGGACAGAAAGGAACATCATTTCATTCGACTTTGTTTGAACAGACAGTCTGGAGAGTGAGGTCAAAGAGACAGAGGGACCTCACTCTGCTGGAGATGTTTCCAGAAGAGCTATGTGCAAGTCAATTTCTTCCCAACCCAGGGCTCTTTTCCCCTTGACTGTAGAGTGTCAGGGTTATCTTATTCTTTTATCTTCATGTAAAATCCCTAAGTGCTAAGGACACAATGGCCCACAGTGGGGTCATGGTAACTTGGCTCTGTCTGGTTGTCTTTGTAACCTGACCTTTATTCTTTGTCTGCAGTATTCACCTGGCTATTAGTCAGAAGGTACAGCCCAGGAAGGTAGCCAGTGGCCAGTGCCTGACATGCTACATTAACTGCTTGTTATTCACTGAAGGTAAGTGGGCAGGCTGTCTGGGAGCGAAGGGGAGAGCCTGCTTTTAGTTCCCCCTCTTTAAGTTTTGCTGTTTCCACCACAAACAACATTAGCACCGAAACAAAACAAAAACCAACATCACAGCATTCCGTTTCTGTGCTGCTAGTTCACCATCCTTCTCACCAATTAAATTTTTAAGAATTTCCTCTTCTTCTACCCAATCTCATTTTAACCTTTTCTCCGTATTTTTTTTTAATTAAAGCATCAAAGGTGTACGTAGTAGCTGGGTTTATCACAACAAAATCATACACACGTGGAATCTGTCCCCTGCCCCACCCCTAGTCTTCTCATTCTTTAATCCATCCTTAATTGGTGCTTTCCACATACATACAGATCTGCTCCTAAACCTTTTTTGAATTCAAACTATGTCTTTCTCTTGCCTCAGCCCTCACTTGCCTTCTGCAGAACAACAAAAATAACAAACTTTTATCACGGCATGTATACCTCCTTTCTTCTCTCTCCCTTCTAATTTCTTTGCCCTTCTATATGGTTCACATCTGAGCCACATTTCTCTCTTCTGTATCATTCTGTTCCCTGTTACAGAAAAAAGCAGACACACTGTTGTAACGGAAATGGAGCTAAGAGATTCACTGGCCCAATCTCCTTAGTTTAAAATGAGGAATCTCAGGCCCCCATGACAGCCACCACTTTTAGGCAGGTAATTGGTGGAAGCAGGATCAGCATTCCCGTGTGTGTCCTGACTGCCACTCTGCCCCAGGCTCTCTCTGCACAATCAAGGACTGGATTTAGAAGGATGGGATATGCTGAGAAAGTGTGGGAGACTCTTCCCAGTGCTCTTCCCACGCCTCTGCCCAAAATAATTCACCATCTCTCATCTGACATCAACACCACTTTTGTCCTCAGTAAAGGGTATCACTGTCACCTTGTCCCATTCACTTATTCATTGTTCCTTCAGCAAACATTTCCAGGCATCAGGATTGGCTCTTGGGAAACAGAAGATGAATGTGAAAAATGTTCTTATTCTTAAAGAGTTTATAGTCTAGGGGGTGAGTGCATAGACATGTAAATAAGTAATGGAGACACTGGAGCCTAGCAGGTATGTGAGGCAAGTCAGGTATCTTAAGACAACTGAGAAGCATCTTAGACCTGAAACTATATGGATATTCAAGGAACTCCAAATAGTTTAGTGTGGCTGGATCATGGTGCGGGTTGAGGAGTGCGATGGGATAGGCAAAGTATATAAATCCAGGAACAGGAAGCAGGCAAATCATGAAGGCCTCCTGGGTCTTGCATGGAAATCTAGACATTACCTTGCAGTGTATCAGGAGCCTTAAATGTATTTGAGCTTTAGAGTTATGTATCCAGATATGTATATTAGAAAGATTACTTTGAGGGCAGAGTAAAGAATGGATGAAAAGGCAGTGAGACCAAAGACCAGGAGACAAATTGGCAGGCTACTGTAACATTGAAAATTAATGAGGGTCCAGATAGACATATGAGAACCAGCAATTGAAGGTATATTTAAGAACAACTGACTGCATGTGGTAGCAATTTGGATGTGAAAACATGATGAGGAAAGAGGATTTGAGAATAGCACCCAGGAGGGGAAGAAAAAAAATCATCTCAAACTTAGGTCCCTGTGGGACATCCAGCTGAAGATATCTAATGGACAGATGGACGCAGTCTCCCAAGAGCATGATCCAGACTGAAGATGCTGAATTTCAGAGTCATTGTAAAATGGATCATAACTGTAGTTTTGGAGAAGAATGGAATTATCCCATAGACAGAGGATTAAGGCTGAAAGGGCCAACATTTAAGGTGCAAATCAAAGGAGAAGATTTAGAGAGTGTGGAGGAGAACTAGGAGAGTGTGGGTGTGGAAGAGTTTCAGGAAAGAGATTGCTGCCAATGATGTGCAAGGAACTAGAAGAATAGATTTGAGCATTAGAAAATCACACATGACCTAAGTAAGAACTCTGACCACTGGGGTCTTGGGAGCAAAAGGCCAAATGTAGTAGATTTTACAATGGAAGGGATATGAAGATGTGGAGACAGGGAATCTAGGCAACTCAAGAAATTCGGATTTAAGGGGAGAAATGAGAACCACAGCAGGAGTATAGAGGCAAGATCAACAAGTTCTTCTTGAAGCAAGCCCACACTCGGCACCCTGGAGCACTTCCCTAAGGTCTATGTTCCCCCCAACTCGGAGACACTTAACTAATAATAAAGACAGCTTTGGCCTTCATCTTCAAATTTAATGGATCACCACAGATATCTCTATGGCCATTAGTACACTCTTAAAAACTTCCCAACAGATCAATCCTTAAAATTCCTCTTCATGTTTAATCTTTGTCATTTACAAAAGCAAGAACCATACGTTTATCCATAGGTTCAATGCAATCCCAATCAAAATCCCAGCAAGCAATTTTGAGGATATTACCAAACTGATTCTAAAGTTTACATGGAGAGGAAAAAAGACCCAGAATAGCCAACATATATTGAAAGAACAAAGTTGGAGGACTGACACTTCTCAATTTTAAGACTCACTGTGAAACTACAGTAATCAAAACAATGTGATACTGGTGAAAGAATAGACAAAATGGAACAGAAATTGACCTGCACACATGTAACCAACATGTAACTAACAGATCTTTGGCAAAGGAGCAAAAGGAACACAATGGAGAAAAGATAGTATTTTCAAGAAATGGTGCTGGAAAAAGAAACAATAAGAGAGGTAAATAGGGAGCCTACACCCTGGGAACAAATCTTTACTCCTCACACTTCAGATAGAGCCCTAATATCCAGAGTATACAAAGAACTCAAAAAATTAGACAATAAGAGAACAAACAACCCAATCAACAAATGGGCCAAGGACCTGAACAGACACATCTCAGAGGAGGACATACAGTCAATCAACAAGTACATGAAAAAGTGCTCACCATCTCTAGCTGTCAGAGAAATGCAAATCAAAACCACCCTAAGATACCATCTCACTCCAGTAAGATTGGCAGCCATTAGGAAGTCAAACAACAACAAGTGCTGGCGAGGATGTGGGGAAAAGGGTACACTTGTACATTGCTGGTGGGACTGCAGATTGGTGCAGCCAATTTGGAAAGCAGTATGGAGATTTCTTGGAAAGCTGGGAATGGAGCCACCATTTGACCCAGC
>NW_026000243.1:6381352-6422832 GCF_001458135.2 Marmota marmota marmota | reverse complement strand
ACAACCCCAAGTGCTGACAAGGATGGAGCAACAGGAACTCCTATTCATTGCTGGTTGGAAAGCAAAATTATATGGTCACTTTGGAAGACAGTTTAACATTTCTTACAAAACTAAAAACACTCATACTATATGCTCCAATAACCATACTCAGGAACTGAAAATTAAGGTCTACACAAAACCTGCACATATGTGTTTATAGCAACTTTATTCATGGTTGCCCAAACTTGGCAGCAACCATAATGACCTTCAGTAGCTGAATAGATGAACTGTGGTGTATCCAGATAATGGAATATTATTTGGTGCTAAGAAGAAATTAACTGTCAAGTCATAAAAAGACATGGAGGGAACTTCAATGCATATTCTCAAGTAGAAGAAGCCAATCTGAAAAAGACACATAGTGTGTGATTCCAACTACATGACATATTGGAAAAGGCAAAATTATGGAGACATCAAGAAGGTCAGTGGTTGCTAGGGGTGAGGGGAAGGGACAAATTGAATAGGTGGAGCACAGAGAATTTTAAGGCAGTGAAACTACTCTGTATCCACCATTAGGATAAAATTTCTCCAAACCCATAGAACACACAAAACCAAGAATGAATCCTAACATAAACTATGGATTTGGGTGATAACTATGCGTCAGTGTAGGTTCATCGGTTGTAATAAATGTTCTGTCCTGATGTGAGATGTTGATAGTAGGGAAGACTGGTAGGCAAAGGAGCACTCTCCATAATTGTCATTCAGTTTTACTGTGAACCTAGAACTGCTCCAAAAAATTTAGTCTACTTTTTAAAAGTAAACAAAAAATGTAAAGCAAACAAATAAATAAAGCAATTACCAAGTAGACAAGATGGTAGTGATTTTCTAACCTCTACTTTCCTAAATGTTATAATTTAGACCATATGAAATTATATTGTTATATCATGTGCATGTCCAAAAATGTAACAACAAATCCCATCAATATGTACAATTATTATATACCAATTTAAAAAGTGAAAGTGGAAAAAAAGCAACTATGCTATCCCTCTATAGGAAATAGCAGCAAAAAAAGCCCTCTATTAGAGGTATCGAGACTATAATGATAAATTAGTAAACTTTGGTGCAAAATACTGATTTGACATTTCTTGGGGAATCAAATTTGGCTGGAGATAGGAGATCAATGGTAGTGTGACCTGCCAGATTATGTCTTCTCATTTGTTTCCACTTTTTATAGAAAGACTCACATAAAATACCTTGGACCCACTAATGTTAGCTTTTATTGGAGAGGGTGGAGCACCTTAAAGAATGAACATTCACCGCATATAGAAGGTTGGATTCACAATGAGTGGCCCCTTTTTCCTAGGGAAAGGTGTAGCAGAATCTCTCTGCTCCCCTTAAAAAGGCAAAATCATCTTAGACACACTGAAGGGGGTTCAGATAGCTGGGTGAATAAAGGAAGACTGGTCTTAAGGAAGAGATTTTTTTTAATTTTTAGAGCTTAAAGAAAATAGATATCTTTGTTCAAAGGGAAGTCTGAAGTGGAAGACATAGGTTGAGTCTTTGAAGTAAGTGCATTGAACTTGACTGGCATTTTAGGATAGCATTTTAGAACCCAAAGCAATGCCTGGAATAGGACCTTCAGACTCACCTGGTTTTGCATGGCTCTTGCATGTTACTTCCTGGCCACGAGGCTTCTCCCCAATGTGCTCTTTAAAGAACAAAACTTTCTAAAACCTCTCATCTCCATGCAGGTCTGATGCATGACCCATGTTGGTGCAATGAGCATGACTAGTCCTGATTGACTTCTGCTAACAGGAAACAACCTGCTCTATACATCCATGAACACTGGTAAACCCTGTGGCAGAGCCTCAAAGCCATATTTTCTAGAGAAATTGACTCCCTAAAATAATTTTAAATCAAATATATTGAGAGACACTTTAGATACCTTTAAAAATCATTCACATTAAAATATAATTTATATATAACAATATAAGCTTAATATTGTATTTTCATTCTGACGACCCTGGATATAACTTGCTGTGGGTACTGATATGTGATCTCAATGGTCATGTTTTTTTTCATGGGTGTTTACTTTTGGAAAGCTCTATGGTGCCTAATTAATTGCCTGTCATTCCCTCTATCAGTTATAATCAATTTTTAAAAGTAGTCACAGGGACTAGTCTGGATTAAAATAGTACCAGCTTTAAACAGAATAGATAGAAGCATAGATGTCTCAGAAAACTTGCCATGAGACACATAATGGGGAGGTGAGTAGTTCTTTACTTCCTGGAATTAATGATAATTAATGGTAGGGCTTAGTATTCACTCTCTGGGAACAGATGGAGGCATTTGGTTTCATTCTGAACAGTGGTTACATGTGGGGAGATTCTGAGATTGTTATAATCTGGGAAACTGTGCAATTCAGGATGCATCATAGTCACAGTAAAATCAATTTCTAGACTGAAACCAAGACTATAATTACCATTTGGCTCGCATTATCAAAAGATGGGTCCTAAATTCTTATTCATTCATTCACTTATTCAACAGAACATTAAGAGCCTACTATGTGTTGGGGACTATTCCAGGTATCGAGACTATAATGATAAGCAAAAGCAGATAGGTTGTCTGCCATCAGGGCACTTCCAGCTGATGGGAGACACAAATTTAAGCAAGTACACATACATATATAATTACAAACCATGTTAAGTAGTTCAAAGGCAAGATGAACAGCAGATGAAAGGATGACCTGGTTTGTGAAGTCTGTGCTGGTTTCCCTGAACTAGTAAAGACCGAGCTGAGAGCTGAAGCATGAGTAGGGCTTAGCAGGGAAGGAAAGATGGAAGGAGGATTCCTGCAGGAGGGAATGGCATGCACAGTGAAGAAACAGAGCATGGTACTTCCGAAGAATTGAGATGTGGTTGGAGTGCACAAGAAAGGGGGAAAGTGGTAGAAGTAGGAGCTGGAAGGGTGGCCAAGCCAGGTAATGCCAGGCTTTGTAGCATTTTGGTCTTTTAAGAACAACTGGAAGCCACAGATGTGTTTAAAGGAAGAAAGTAATGTAGAAAGAGTTATACAGACAACTCTTCTTGGATTACCATTTGGAGAGTAGATTGCAAAAGGAAAAGAAAAAGTAGATGTGGAGAGAGACCAGTTATGCAGCTACACAGAAATGCAGATGAGAGAAAATGAGGCTTTGAAGTACAGTGGAGGTGCAGAGTAGGTACATTGAACACAGGAAAAAGGGTTGAGAATGCTTTCTGGATTTCTGACCTGTGTAACTGGAGAGATGATAATGCCATTCACAGAAACACAGAACGATTTACCTTTGTTATCTTTTTTTTTTCTTTTTAAGAAGGAAGGAAGGGGGTTAGGGTTGTGGCTCAGCCGTAGAGCAATTGCCTAGCATGTTCAAGGCCCTGGGTTCAATCCTCAGCACCACACAAAAATAAATAAATAAAATAAAGGTATTGTGTCTAACTACAACTAAAAAAAATACATATTTTAAAAAAAAAGAAAGGAAGGAAGGCCAGGTTGGGGGAAATATTGTGAGTTTAATTTTGGATGTGGAGTTTTTGATACACTTTTCAGCAGCTAAGTATACATGTTGAGTAGACAGCTAGATTATCTTTGAACCTGGGGCTGTGTAGAAGATGGCTCAGGAAATAAATGCACATTATAGAGAAAACAGAGGACCTAGAGAACTGCAAGAATTTAATGACCTTGGTAGATGAGGGTGAGCCTTCAAAGAAGCACCCCCTCTGCAAAATATGCCAAAGTGGGAGAAAAGAAGGAAGGTCATCAGATCCAAAGAGTCGACTCAAGAATGAGGGGTGTTCAGACATGCAGAAGGTCACATAAGTTGAGGACTGGGAATTGTCCTTGGCTTTAAAGTCATTGCCATCCTTCACATACTGCTTCAGTGAAGTGGTGGAGTACAACCAGATTAGAGTTAACTAAGCAATAAGTGGAAAGGAAAGAAATGGAAACTGTAAGTACAGACAACTATTTTTGGGAAGAATGGATGGGAAAGAAAAATCCATGACTAGAGATAAAGGTATATTTAAGATGGTTATTACTTACAATGGGAGAATTGATATTTAAATATTTATGAAATAGAATTTTACTTTGGCCCAAGATAGAGTAATAGGGACCAGATTTACCCTCCTGCCTGAAATGACAAAAACAACAATCAGACAAAATACAGGTGGATGTGCCTTATCTGAAATTCTTGGGATCAAAACTGTTTCAGACTTTGGAGTTTTGGGGTTTTGGAATATTTGTACATACATAATGAGATACTGGGGATGGATCCCAAGTCATTGGGGCAAAAGCCAATTATGTTCACATACTTTATACATACAGTCTCAAGATGATTTTATACAACATTTCAGTATGCCTGTATTTTGACTACACATGAGGCTAGGTGTGGAATTTTCCACTTGCAGGGTCATGTTGGTGCACAAAATGTTTTGGATCTTGGAGCATTTCAGATTTTTGATTTTCAGATTCGGAATACTCAACCTATATATGAAACAAAGGTTTTTCCAGATTTTGGAAATTGGAGAACAAAGGACAGAGGGCTCTGAAAGATGAGAAAATAAACATGTTGAGTTATGGATTGCCCCAATTTACTACCTTGAGAGAGTTTCCAGACTGTGGTGCAGAGAGGGGAACTCCATCCAGGTGGATTTCCTGAAATAGCCAAACAAATTTTGGAAAAGGGTGAATGCTATTTCAACACCTACTGTAAAGCTACAACAATTAAAACAGAGTGGCATAGGCTTAGTGATGGAAAATAGATTGTGAAACAGAATAGTAAGTCCATAAATAGAAAGTCTAGACATATACAGACAACTGACTTTTGACAAAAATCTAAAGGCACTTAGTGGAATAAGTATAACTTTTTTCACCAAATGGTTATGGAACAATTAGCTCTCAGCACACAAAAAGAGAGAGACTGAAAGTAAACAACTTTGATCTATTCCTTGCACCTTATACAAAATGATTTAAAATAGATCAAAAACCAAATTAAAATCTAAAACTGTAAAACTTCTAGAAGAAGACATAGGATAAAATCTTTGTGACCTTCAGTGAGACAAAAATTTCATAGATATGATACTAATCCATAATAATAAAGCTTCTGCTTATCAAAACACAGCTAAGAGAATGAAAAGACAAGACATAGATTAAGAAAAAGTATTTGCAAAGCACATTTTTGATAATGGATTTGTACATAGAATATAAGAAGAACAAAAAGAAATCTCAATCCTAAGAAAGCAAGCAACCCAATTAAACATGGCCCAAAAGATTTAACAGACATTTCACAAAATATGGTACACAGATAGCAAATGGCCACATGAAAAGATGCTCAACATAATTAGTCATTAGGGAAATGCATATTAAAACCACAGTGAGAAACCACTACAAAACTAAAATAATCACAAATAAAAAGAGTGACTATCCAAAGTGCTAGTGAGAACATGGAGGAACTGGAACTCTTGCCCACTACTGGTAGGAGCGAGAAATGGTGCAGACACTTGGGGAAATGGTTGGGCAGTTCCTTAAAAAGTTAAACATAAGTTTATCTTTTAACCAGTCATTACCCATGAGAAAAGAAGCAGACATATTCATTAATATTCTAATCAGGCTTCATTTGTAATAGCATAAAGCTGGAAACAATATCCATCAGTGGGTAAATGTATAAATAAATTTTGTTTTTTACACACAATTAGAATACTATTTACCTTTTTTTAAATGAACTATTTGTCTACACAACATGAGTGAATCTCTAAATAATTACACTGATTAAAAAAAGAAGCCAGACAAAAACAGTACATAGTATATAATTCATTTATATAAATCTTTAGAAAACAGAATCTATAATGACAGAAAGCAGATCAGTGGTTGCTTGGGAATGAGGGGCAGGAACAGGGAAGGGTTAGAAAGGGGCAAGAAGAGACCTTTCAGGATGATGGATATGCTCATTATCTCAACTATGGTGAAGTTTTTTGCATGAATATACTTATATCAAAAACTTATCAAATTATACACCTTAAATATTTTAAATCTGTTGTATGTCATTTATATATCAATAAAGCTATTTAAAATAATGCTTAGGGGATAGATGCAGAGATTAAAGAGGAGGGAATGAGAAAGTATAGTCTTTAAGGTAAGCTTCCAAAAGTTTGGGAAGAAGTAGTTTTGCTTCGGGTATGAACACATCTTCAGAAACAGGAGAAATAAAAGGGAGCATGGGGCAGATGTGTGGGCTTGTCAGCTTGGTAACAGGGATTTGAGGGAGTCCCATCTATGACCTGTTTTAAATGGAAAGCTGGAAGCAAAATCACCTGCCAAAGGTGAGGAGGAGAAGATGGAAATGGTCACTGCACATGGAATGCAGTGTGTCTAGAAAGAGGGAAATGGTTTCCATGAAGCATCCAGGGCACAGCAGAGGCTGCTCAGCCTGCAGGGATGGGGGTGCCCTGTGCTCTTCCATGCAATTTGATGAAGAAAATAGTCCAGGTCACCTGGGATTGGAGATTTTTCTAGACGGAAATGGATAAAAACATAAATGGAAGGAAGTCAAGGTATCAATGTAGTATAAAATCTAAGGTGAATAAAGAGTGAAAGGAAGAAAGGAGAAAAATAATATTTCATGAGAAAATAAACCTATGGAATGGAGGTTTTGTTGGCATTTAAAAATAGTTGTAGGGTAAATAGTTGAATTAAGAATAGGAAGAACTGAAAGTCATGATCCAAGAATAAAATGTATAAAAATCATTTTCAAGGTAGATAAGTTTTAGATGTTGACACTTGGAAGTGTGACTGTCAAACTTCAACAATGCTAAGGTTTCTATGTAGTGTATGTGTGTCCTGAAAAGATTTGTGTGCTGGAAGGTTGGTCCCCAGTTTGGTGGTGCAGAGGTGGAGAGGAAACTTTAACAGGTGCAGATGAGTCCTTAGGTCAACTGGGAACATGTCTGTGGTATGGATTGTTGGACCCTGACCACTCTCTGGCTACAATGACTCCTGCCATTGTCATCCACCATGAGGTGACACAACCAAGGGAAACTCTCGAAAGAGCCTGCTTGAACGGTCAGTTTCCAAAACTGTGAACAAAATAACAAAATAAACTTCTTCATATGTATTCTGCCTCATGTCTTTTGTTATAGTAATGAAAAATGGACTGATACAGACCTCAAGGGTGACTTGCCTTATGAGAATCAAATTAAAAAGTCAATACCGATGAGTTATTTGAAATATTATTTGGATATTGTTGATGTGTCCCTGTCTTTTGTCTTTTTATATCCTTATAAATTGATATTTAATGTAGAAGTGTGATCAAGGTTTGGCTTGATATTTTTTTCTTTTGTAAGATTCCTTCATATGTAATATTGTGTACTTTTATTAGGACTTACATAATGTTTGGTTGTCTCTCTGTGATGCTAAGATACACTGGTGATCATCACACAGATTGATTAATTCAGTGAGGTTCTGAATGGCAACATTAAAAATCAATCATTTTGGGCTGGGGTTATGGCTCAGCGGTAGCACACTTGCCTGGCATGCGTGAGGCACTGGGTTCGAGTCTCAGCACCACATATAAATAAATAAATAAATAAATAAATAAATAAAGGTCAATTAACAAACTTTTTTTAAAAAATCAATTATTTCTTGTTCAATTATTATCATATTTAAAGAAGAACTTCCCCTCATCAACTATTTACTTACATGATGGCATAGTTCATATAGGATAAACGCCTGATGCTTTCCATTATTTATTAGTTTTCAAAATCATGACTTGATTTCCTAGCATCCTTCATAAAGTGGTGAATGACTTTTATTGTTAAAATTCTGAACACATGGATTTATACATATTTGATGTGCTTCACCCTATTGCACTTCTCTTTCTTACTGACACTTGCATTGTTTACTTTCAGTAAGTGAAAGCCTCTTTGAGCCAGCTTGTGTGTCCCTAGGTGTCCTTTCCACATGACCTAGTAGTGTGCCATGGCTTCACTGCTCTCTGTACTGACAGGAGAATCCAAGCACACTTATACAGGTTCTGCCCCAGACCTAGAAAACAATTATTTAAGATAAAATATATCGTGAGTTCATTTTGATGTCAGTGACTTAAATGTTCATGGAAACAACATATCTAGTTTACAGATAAATTACAAAGGGGGAAATTATGGAAGAGAAAGCTATAGATAAAAAGAGACTCAAGGACATAGCAGCTCTTTACTTAGGCTTAGCCCTTCTTCAGCCAAAAATAGCTCTATTTCACTACCCATGTTCTAAAATTGATGTGGCTGCTTCTGAAAGTCCAGAATTAATAAACCAAAACTCAAATACCTTTTCCCAAATCTATAAAATTTTACTCCTTAATTTTATTGACATTAATATGATTCAGAAAATATTGAGAATTCCAAATTGACTGGTTTGAAGAACATCTGAGTGATTTAACAAGATGGTGGAGGCCATTGCTGTATTTGCCAAGTCATGTTTTTTTGCACAAAACTGAAAAGAAATGTGAATGTCTTAAATATGGCCTAGGAAATATGGATACCAGAAAACTCTCCTTGGGAATAAAAAGAAAAGATTTTACCTTGATCAGAGGTAAAAAAAAAGGGGGGGGCGGTACAGAATGGAGACTCAGTTTTCACTTTTTTCTCCTAAAATCTACAAAGTGATAAAATTATTAGATAATATGAAAAGTTTCCATATTTCTATGTACATGTATAGTGCAAGGAACCTCTAGGTTCTACTGAACACTCTCTGTATATTATTTCAATAACTCTGATTTAATGCTGATAGATTCTGAAGTTTTTGATGGCTAAGTCCTCACTGTTCTCTTGGGAACTAAGTTGTCTGCTCTTGAACTTGACTTGGGACTTTGCACTTGACTTGCCGTAAGTAATTGAGATATGCCAAGGTATAATCATGACATCTTGCTTTTGTGCTAAAAAGATCAAAAGCCGGGCATTTCTCCTCACATATTCCCAAAGATCAAAAGAGAGTCAAATGTTTTAGCCATGGGAATATGACTCTAAATAACTTTAAATTTGTACTTTTTGTTTTAGCATTTGTAAAATTGTCAAAGATCTACTGTGAGCACCTATTTACAAATCTTAAGTAAAAATTAAGGTGTATTGAGCATTGCAAACTCACCTGAATTAAGCTAAAAAAAATTCTGTTGTTTCTGAAATACCTTTTATTCACCATTATGAATGAAGCCAGCTGCCTTTGCAGCACTCTATAAGGTATTTTAAATAGAATCTGACACCAAGCCTAAAACTGGCTTGGTTCTGGAAAATAAGTTTTCCAGCAGCCTCTGTGTAAAAGCCTTTTTTTAGAAATATGCACTCATTGAAATCTCTGATTCCTGTGACCACACACTGTGTGCCAGGGTCCAGACAAGCACAGGATTCTTGCTAACAAAAGCCAGTGTTTGCCGTCCTTAGAAAGCAATACAGAACAACCAGCTCCAACACATGTCAAGTTTTTGTATATGTGAATGAACATAACTTCTGGCTTCATATTCGCGTGCAAATACGTCTGTTTTGATTGGACATTATGTGTGTATAATTGTGCTTTATTCATAGTAACTTTTTCATTTTTATGGATTTTATTTGCACTGAACCCAAACTGAAAACAAAGTGCAAAAACAAAAAGAAAGAAATGGCTGAAAGAGAAACCAAAAAAGAAGAAAAGGTGGATGAGGAACAGGAACAGGAAGATTAACTCTGGGACTACTGAGGAGCAGAAGCAAGGTGATCCTGGGGCCAGAGCCAGGGGCAGAGCACTAAGGCTCCTTGGACTTTAGATGTCACTCCAAGAATACCTGAGAAGCAGCATCATTCACATCTGTAGCTAGGAGAGGGGACTCAGAATTTCAGTTGTCCTCAGGGCAAGTTTCTGCAGCTTCTATTCCTATTCCTCCCACCCTGGGGAGTTCCACCATGCATCTTAATGCAGGGAGGATATAGTCCTGCTACTGTACTTCAGACGTGACCCCTGTCTCCAATTCTTCCAAATGCTAGCACCCACTTCCAAGGTCACTGGGAATGACAACACATTCTATCATCCCTGAATATTCCTGAAGCTTCTGGGTATGCAACAGAATAGAATGCAGGGGCCCTGGACTCTGTGTTAGTACTGGTGGGTGGGTAGAGGCCTTGGTCATTTGCATTTGAGGATCAGACTGTACCCCAAGCTGTAATGGCATGCTGTGACAGATGCCCCAGTTTCAGTGGTATGGGAACAGAGGCAAGGGGCACCTGCTGGGGAGGCAGAGGGTAAGGGGCCTGCCTGCCTTGATGCTTTGCCCTAGATCAGGCTTGGCCTCCTCATAAGTAAGTGGAGGTCCATTTGGGGGATAAAATAGACCTTCAGCTATGTTAAATAGCTGTGCAAGTGGCCTAACCACATTAGATCTCAGTTTCCCCACCTCCAAAATGGAGACAGTAAGAATACCTACTTCATGGGTCTGCTAAGTGAGTTAATGTGACAATGTAAAGGCCTTAGTGCACTACCTGGAATACAGTTGGAAAGAAAGTCCTTTAACAGTGCCTGGCTTATGCATAGTCAGGATACATTAAAAAGACTCTGAAAATTGCTATTTTAGACTGAGCAATTTATGTGTGTAAGGAACCAGGTGTTTGAAAAGAAAGGCCACCTGAAGGACAGAAGCCCTGGCAGAACCAGGAGGGTTTGGCTCAAGGAAGTTGATTTCAGATCTCGAAGGGGCAAGGACTCGGCCTGACATGCCTTGAGGTTCTTGGCAATGGTTTTGAGCAGGTGCACGGTCGCCACTCGGCCTGCCCCAAATTGTGTTCTCTCTGGCAGCCAAGACAAAGGAATGAACTCTAGACCTCAGCATCCCGCAGGAGACATGACACATGTCTTGATGAACAGGGTACATTCAAGGCAACTCTGAGAGCCCTTGTTACATTCTTGAGCTGCAGGAGAAGCCGCCACTGGGTTTCGGTTGTTCTTGGCCTCCTCACTGACCTGGGGCGCAATTTCCTCCTCCTTGCCTCTCCTCTCCCCCGTGCCTCCCCAACCTTCTTTAAAAAAAATGTTTAAAGGGTTTTGTCAGTGAATGATCTTATTCATGAAGCAGGCATGATGACAGTTCACAGAGCTAAATGGGCACTTAACTGTGTGTCTAATAAATCTGCAACAAAAATAAACAGAAGGGAAGAGGGTTTGGGAAAGAAAGGAGGCAGGTTGGCAGGCATAAAAGGAGCCTGTCGTGGTGATTTACACAGACCCCCTCCGCAGACAGTGTCTGTCCCGGCACCTCCTGGCTACACCTGACCTGCAGTCCCTAACTTGACAGCTCAGAACAGCCATGTAGAGGCCAACTCTGGAGCACACCTGGATGGGGCACAAACGGTGGGTGTGAAAGGCAGCAGGAAGGCCACTCCATCCACTGTCATCCACTGCCTTCCATTGCCCATTGGTGAGGCAAGGTCAAAATGCAAAGAGGCAAAACAACACTGGTACTGAGCTATACCTTCCCTTTGGTATCCACGCCCAGATTATAAATGGCATTACTAGGATCTTTCTACTTACCCCAAACTACCCTCCACCCAGGATTTGGGAGACAATCTGGGATTAGAGACATATTCAGGTGAACTTAAAGAACACCTGTTGTTCCAGTGTTAATCACCCTTCCAGGTGCGCGAGGGGCCTACTTAAGACATTAACTGTCTCTTAGCTGGCCCAGCCTGGCAAGGGCATGCTTAGGGATGTATCTCCCATGAATCACCTTCCTTGCCCAGAAAGAACTCCATCTCACAGGGTTAAGGGAAGGTGACTGGAATCCCTAGCCCACCCCAAACTTACTAGGTTATAAATTTCTCCAATAATAATTTAGCTTGAGGGCAGAGACACATTATTTTGCCCTCTCTTTTCCCTCTTTCCCCCAGAAAATCCCCGCAATGCTAACATAAGACTAGGCACAAAATAGATGTTGAGGAAATGCTTGGTGACTTGCATTATAGCTGATACTGCTGATACTCATGCTTCCGTCCCAAGCACTCTGCTTCCTAAGGGCATGACTGCTCTGGTTTCTGACCCTGGACGGCCTTGGGGACCTATCTCAAGGCACTGCCATCTCTCCCAGCTTCCACTTCTAAAAAATGGAAAGGATGTCTCTGGCTACTGTCCTCCTGAGTTTTCAGATCTGACTCCAGTCCACAAAGCTGAGCCCCCAGGTACAGCACAGAGCTTCTTGCACTTGCTCTTTCAGCCACTCCACAACACTTAGACTAAACTCATCTCCCCTCAGTCACCTCCTAACATCAAGGTCAAACCAGCCTCATGACCCACCACTACTGCCCTGAATCATTTTGGTCTACACAGGACTTTAATTTTAATTTTAGACAGAGGTTTTTCCCCAGGCTGCCTACTGCAATAGTATATAGGGTCCCCTTGAGGGACAATCCTGCAAGGGCATCTTCAGAGCCCTGTCAATACCTTTTCTAAAACTAGCACAGTCACATGTATGAATTAAATCCTACTACTATGTATAATTATAATGCATAAAAGTTTTTTAAAATAGCAAATGCTAAGAAAAATTCAAGTTTTTTTAAAATAGCAAACTCTAAAAAGTGAAAAAAAAAAAACAAAAACAAAATAAGGCCAACGGGTGGCAAATTGCCCCTGGAAAGTTCTGGTGATGACCAAGGCTCAAGAGAGGCATTTTATGATTGGGGGCCTCAGACTTTGTGACAGCTGTACCCACTATTCTGCTGAGAATGCAAATCCCTGGACCACCAAGAAAGAAATGGGCAGGAAACCAGGAGAATCCAGACCTTCTAATTGCTTATGTATAGGCCTTTGGAGACCTCAGCAGAGAAAAAGGAACTGGGAACACACAAACTAAAAAAAAAATAGCCTCAAGGAATTTACGCTCTAATAGGGAAACAAAAGGAATCCAAGTCCTCTTTGGAAAGATGGCAGAACCACAAGGGCAGTTACAAAATGTGCATTAAAAGGAAGAGATGAGAGAGGAATTAACAGGTTGGATTGGAGAAGAGGCAAAGTTAATTGAGGAACACATGCAGGAAGAGGTGTCTTCAGAGTACTAGGCTAAGAGATGCAAGGAAGAGGAAAGGGGAGGTGAGCAGGAAAAAGGACTTTGTTTCTTGGACATGGAGCCTGTGGGGGCACAGCCTCTCAGAGCTGAATTCAAAGGGTCTACAGAAGAGGAGGGATGCCTCTGTGCCTGGAAAGGATCCAGTCGCAGCAAGGGCAACAAAGGAAGAGCAATGGGGGGCTTGGAAGGGAGATATTAATACCAAGATCACCAGGCCCTCTGGGCTTCAGGCAACACAGACAGTGAAGTGCACAGAAATTGTGAGAAATGAGTTTTTGTGCAAAGCACGTTTCAGTTAACCCTGCCTCTTGACCCTCTACAGTTCCTTTCAAATAG
This sequence comes from Marmota marmota marmota, assembly GCF_001458135.2. NCBI lineage: Eukaryota > Metazoa > Chordata > Mammalia > Rodentia > Sciuridae > Marmota > Marmota marmota. The sequence goes on along the minus strand of NW_026000243.1, from coordinate 6,409,412 downwards.
AATGAGGGTAAGATTGAAGTAGCACCCACAGAAAATTTCCAGAGGATCCAGCAATTAAGCTAGCCATTGACTTGGGTAGGGGAATAGGGAGAACCGGGTGACCGTCTGTCGTGCAGACCGTGTGGAACCCAGTGATTGCTACATGCCCATTTTCTGTGGAATGAACAATCCCAGAGTAGGCTGATATAGCACTACTTTTATTGAGTACAGACCTCCAGACACTCCAGTCCAATTCCAATCCGAACCCAGCCCTTGGGCATGGGGCAAGGCCACACTGAAAATTTGAAAGGTTGGGATAAGGACAGTCAACTCTACACAAAAGTGCACAGAAATTGTGAGAATGGTGGACTCAAACCTCCTCTTCAACACAGTTCTAGAAGAACTCAAAACAGACCTGTTCAAGGCTTATTTCTTTAATTTATCAGTACATCATAATTATACAAAATAGTGTGACTCATTGTGGTATTTTCGTACATGTGCATATATATCTGTGTAAGGCACATATTTGTGCACTCAGGAGGATTGCAAGTTCAAAGTTAGCCTGAACAACTTGGCAAGACCTTATCTCAAAATTAAAAATCTGGACTGGGGGCATAGCTCAGTGGCAGAGCACTTGCCTAGCATGCACAAGGCCCTAGGTTCAATCCCCAGTAAAGGAAATAAAGAAAATCTGCCTTCTGATAGGCTGGCTTCTGATAGATGTGTTCAAACTAGTTTGAGGGCTCATGGCTCATACTGTGAGACATATTTGGTTATGGTCTATATCAAGCAAGGGCTCAGTGTTGTGTTCTTAACACACCTTTGTAGTTGACATGAAGCAATCTGGAGCGCACAGTGCCCCAGAACACAAACTCAGAGGCAAACTTGGAAGCTTACTGGTAGTCAGGAACCTACACCAGGAATCCTTTGCTTTCTGACAGAGAAGATGCATGGAGTCAGGGAAACCCCTTCCCTCTGAGCCCCTGCACTGGGACTGACAGCCTGCCCACCACAGGTCCGTGTGCCAAAGAAAAGGCATGCCAACAGTGAAGACTCTGTAGGACATCTGGCACCCGACTTGGTTCTCAGCACAACTCCTCAGTGACTGTGGGACCGAGGGAAAGACATTTACTTCGTTCTGAATACTGGACTTGTGTAAAATTGTAAGAAGTGGCCCATTTCACAGTCCAAGAGAGCAGCAGGGGACCAAAGTATGTGCTGAAGTGCTCACTTGCCACGCCTCCCAGAGCAGAGACATTCCTAAAAGAGAGAAGGCCAAAGTCTACCTGGTTAGCTTCTCAAAGCAGAGATTTAAGAACTTTCCTCAGTTCTCTCTCCTGCTCTGGAAAACTTCAAAAATTGGCCAATGATGGAACACTCAAATAAAACCTTGAACTCTCAAGGGTCATCATCCTATGCCAAAAAAGGGAGAGAATGCTTTTATTTAGCAAGGCCTACAAAAAGAGGTGACCACAGGAGAATGAAAGTCACAAGTCCCCCAAGAAAGATGAGATGCTAAGAGACAGAGGAGTTCACTGAATACCCAATTACAGATCTCACATGAAATAATCTCCAATTCACAACTCAGAGGAAACTTGTGAAGTTGGTTCTGGATGTCAGTCATAAGCCTTAAGAACTGGAGACAAAATGGAAAGATGCCTTTGGAGAAGGAGCAGGGCTTGGCTTGCAAGCAAGTCACAGGCAGAAGGGAACCAATTGCAAGAGGCCTAGTCCTGCCCTCCAAAAAAATAGGACTATCATATGATCCAGCAATCCTACTACTGGTGTATCACCAAAGGATATGAAATCAATGTGTCAAAGAAACGTTAGCACTTCCTGTTCATTGCACTCTTATTCACAATAGCCAAGATATGGAATGAACCTAAGTGTCTATCAACTGATGAATGGATAAAGAAAATGTACTACATATACACAATGGAATACTATTTCAGCCATAAAAAAGGAAGGAAATCCTGTCATTTGTGACAACATGGATGGACCTGGAGGACATTCATGTTAAGTGAAATGAGCTTCATTCACACAGGGACTCTAAAATAAGGTTAGAGAATAGAACTGTGGTTAACAGAGGCTAGGGATGAGGACTGATGTATCATTTCTGATAAGGAATAAAATGTGGGTTGGGTGAAGGATACAAACTTTCGATTAGACAGGAAGAATAATTTCAAGAAATGTATCATATAACATGGTGCCTAAAGTTAATAATTTATTATGTACTTGAAAATTGCCCAAGTAGATGTTAGGTGTTCTCACCAAAAATAAATGGTTAAGTATGTGAGGTTATGCATATGTTAATTTGCTTGATGTAGCCATTCCACAATGTATACATATTTCAAAACATTATACACTACAAATAGATTCAATTTTCTTTTGTCAATTAAAAAAAGTATGTGTGAGTGTGTGGATATAACTCAATAGTAGAGCCCTTGCCTAGCATGTGCAAAGCCCTTGGGTTCAATCCGCAGCACTGCCAAGTGTGTGTGTGTGTGTGTGTGTGTGTGTGTGCACACGCGCGCATCTGTGTGATCCATCCTGGCCCCTTTTTGAGTCACAGGGCGAAGTCATGCAGAGCTGAGGCTGGAGGATAAGCTGAGAGCTTGTGAGTGGAGGTAACCTTGGGCTGGGCCTTACAAAACACAAGGAAAGATAATCCGAGGTCTTAAATTCACCAGTGAAATACCTTCAACCCCTAGGGCAAGAAACAAACTAAAGAGGATGAGCCAGCGAGTAAAAGCTGGAAGTCAGAAACACCTGGAACCAGGCACTCAGGAATACCAGCATGGGTGTACGTACACAGAGATCCCTGCAGTGACAGTCACAGTCAAGACAATGCAGAAAACGACGCATGAGGGCCCAGGGCAAGAGACCAAAAGCCAGCTTAGGAAACCTCCATCCAAATAAAAAAGTTGTCTGGGGTGGGGTGAGCAGGACAGAACAGCTCCTGAGGAGTTAGACTCACCTGGCACAGATCCATCCACCTTCTTACCTTGGCCACTGTGCACACTCTGGCTCATTGTCACACCACCTGTAGGAAGATCATAAAGCTGTACTGTGGGGTGGGCTGCAAGTGAAGCAGACAGCACTGTGCTGGCTTGGGACAAGCAACCTCATACAGGTAGCTAGGTGTGGTCTGTGTGAACTGGTTCTCAGAGGCCAAGTCCTTTGTCTATTCACAAGAGTTCAGAGAAAGACTGCTTTCTCTTTGTTGATTTCTATAGCAAAGAGGGCGAAGGCACTGCGTTGGCAATGTCAAAACTGCAGTCACTTTCTGATTGCTTGCATTAACGGAGAGAAGCAGGCAGCCAGATGATTGAAAACATGCAGTTCTTTCCTGTTTAACTTTGTAATGAATTATTTGATTGTTTCACAGGACTAGTAACAGGTTCTGCTTCCCAGTTCAAGCCCATGTTAAAGCTGGCCAGTATTCTCTAGGCCTGCAGCATGGCAGACTGTTAATAAGTGGCTGACCATCTGCATTATACCCTGCAGGGCACCACAGAGAAAGGACTCTGAAGGTGACCCCTGGGGAATCAAGTGTCAGAGCAAAAAAGTGAAAGAATCAGACAAGAAGGAAGGTAAAGTCCTCCTCTGAGGACATCTGGTGGCTACCTTTTTCCTATACTTATTAAAAGTAGGACATCAATTTTAATTCATTAATTAATTAATTATGTTGGTGGTAGGGATGGAACCCAGGGCTTTCTTTGCACTTACTAAGCACACACTACCATTGAGCTACATCCCAGTCCATCTGGGACATCACTTTTAAATTTAAAATCACAGAACACATCTAGCCAAATTGTTCTCAAATCTTCTTTTGTCAAAAGTTGCAAAAAAAATCATCCAAATGGACACTTAATAAAGAATAAATGGAAGGACAAATAAGAATCCAATAAAAGTGATTACCTACAGGGGATAGGACAAAAGTGTGACATGTTTTTATGCTGTTTTGACTTTTGAAGGATATAAATTTATTACCTCTTTAGGAAAGTAAAAATTTTTAGAGTTGGAAACCAAAAATGTAAAGTGGCTGACCGCGGAGATGCTCTGGTGGAGAGAGCACAGCACTCTCCTCCTTCCTCGATCCAGGGTTTTGGCACTGTTTCCATGTTCCTGCACCTGGGCCAGTGGCCTGGGCTAGTCTCATTTCATAGATGGGGAAAGAAAGCTCTGAGAGTCAGTGCTGTCTCTGGTCTCTCCTTCCACTGGACACATTCAGGTAGGGTCACATACACTCCCCAGAAGAAACAAAACACTTGATCCTTTTGAAAGATTTATTTTTAGTTAAAAAATAAAAGTTATCTTAACATATCTGCATTTGCAGCTTCAGGGTTGGCAACTTATGGAAGCAAGAAAAACAAGGCTTATCTTTTTTTGGGTCACCTGACCATTTTATAATGGGTACCAAGGCACACGTGTCTCCAAATAAACAGACGGGATTCAGAACATTTCTAATAACTCACAACTCTCTTACTCTGAACTTTTATTTTTGTCATTGTTGCCTGCGCTCATCACCCCACCCCCAGCAAAAAAAACAAAACAAAACAAACAAGAAAAAAACAACAACATTAAATTCTCTTTTAAAACTACAGAAATAAGTGCTGAGTCAGCAAGGATCCTGGGCAGGCTGCCCAAGTGCCTCCATCTCTCTTTGCTTTGATGACTGGCTGCCCAGGGGTGGCAAGGAGGGAGCAGGGGCCACCTTCCTCTGCACACTGGCATGGCGCTTGTGACAAAAACAGGCTTCTGGTACCCAGCCCCATTGCCATCAACCCAGCTAGGACAGGCAGCTCCAAAGCACTGTCTCCCTTAATCAAGGGCATCTAAGGCTACACAGCCTTCCATGAAGAGAAAGGACTAAGACAAGCAAGTCTTCCTCAGATGCTTGTGATGGAAACAGCACTGAGAACTGTGGGAGGGAGGGAGAGAGGTGGATCCCTTCTCCCCCAGTTGGTTAGAAGTATTTCTTCTCCTAGTTTCCCTGCCTTCTCTCTCTTCCCTTCTTCCCAGTCTCCCCCTTCCCCCAAAAGAGTTTTATTTTAGCTTAATGGTGGGGGTTCAGAAGAGGCTACTGGTGACTCCTGGGGCTGGCCTGGTGGCTCTGCCACCTCCAAGGGGACATCGAGTGCTTTTGGTTCCTGTGCTTCACAGGGCTCCTCCTGTCCCTGAGAGGGGTCCAGGTGCTCCTGACTCTGGGCCTGGTTGTTCAGTTTCTCTTCAGCTTCAATCTCTTCTGATGTAGGGATAGAGTTCTTCTTGGGACGACCTTTCGGCTTTGTGGGAGCTTCCTGTCCACCTTTCAGAACCTATGTGAGAGGAAAACAAGTGACTGAGTCTAAGAAATAACTCCTTCCCTCCACTCCTCTGCTCTCTAGGATGACTTTACACAGCATCTAAACCCTCTCTTAGGGCTGGCGATGTGGCTCAGTGGTACAGCACATGCTATCACATGTGAGACCCTGGGTTCAATGCAAAAAGAGAGAGAGAGAGAGAGAGAGAGAGAGAGACAGAGAGAAACTCTAAATTCTCCCTTCCCAGCAGCAAAGTTACAGGGTGTGGCAAAATGTATTCTAAACCTCTCTCTTCTGGCCTGCAAAAAGTGCTTCATTCAAGCTTGATGCATTTTTAGTCAATATCATATATTTTAGCATTTATAACATGATTATAAACTCATTAAAATCAACCTCAGTAAGGGAAAAATGAAAAATTAAATGTCAATATGGTAACTATCACACTAACAAATCAGAAGGATAATATTATTTGTGGCAAGCAGGAAAATATAAGTGTAAACAGTACAACCTTTTCAAGACAATGTAAGAATTCAAATCAAAGCCTTTAAATGTGCATCCCTTTTTTGACCCAAAGATTCCTTAGGATAAATTCTAAAAAGTCATCTAAGACTAAAACAAAGGTTGATCCACACAAATATTCATCATAATATGGGTTATAACAGCAAAAGTTGGGGTGTGTACTCATTCAGCCACATAATTGAGTAGGTAATGTAATATATCCTGAAGAAAGAATACTTGGTAACCATTACAAATATTATACAGGAGAGTGTTTAATGACATGGGAAATACTAAGAATGTGTTTTTGTGAACAACAGGTCATCAGATAAGCCTAGTTCAGTTTGGAGACAAGACAACCATATACCACCTAGTTTGCAGTATGGAAATCATGCGTAATTTTTATCTTTTTTCTTTGTGTTCTTTCTGTGTCTTCTAAATTTTCAACAAGGATCATGTATGAGTATTTTTGTTATCATGAAAAGAAAGATGTTATAAAACAGAGTCTTGTATTGTTCAGAGAAGTAGTAGGACATAGCAGAAAGTCTTGTAGCTTTGAAGGTGGGAAAACTAGGTGAAATTCTAACTCTGCCACTTACCAGCTTTGCCTATGGAAAAGCCCTTTAAAGTCTCTGAGCTTCAGTTTTCCAAACACATAAAATGGAAACAACAATGCCTTATCTCACAGACGAAAGATGAGAGTGACCAACACATACTGGATATGAGAGACCCAGAACTGTAATTGCATGGTAGATTTCCTCTGAGCAGAGCATGCCTCTTCCTGGCTGACTTCTTCTGGAATCCTGCCCTGTTCCCCTAAATAAGTCAACCTGTCTCCACCACGTACACTAGGAGTGCTTTTCATGAGATGCTGTCACTCTTGTGTTTACTTGCCTGCCCCTCACCACTAAGTCCCTGCACATAGCAGGCATTCAAAGACTGTTACAAAATGAACCAACTTTTCTCAATAAACATTTCCATAGAATTGAAAAAGGATATAAAGCATGCAAAAGCACACTCTAAATGAGCTTTGATACCATCAAAGGACTTTCACACTTATAATCCCAATTGTGACCTACCTAGGAATCCTATGAGGTAGGCAAGGATAATTTTTAAAATATTTATAATTTACTTTGAAATGTAACATTCCCTCCTCTGCTGGCTCCAAATTTCAGCTTGGTATAGTTCTGGGCAGCTACAAAAAGGGGCTTTGGGAGGACTTGGATTCAAGAGAAAATTAGGGATGAGAGATATTTTTGCTACTTATGTATAGTGTTAGTCATAACATCTGTGATAAAATACCTGAGATAAACCAACTTATAAAGAGGAAAGGTTATTTTGGCCCATAGTTTTGGAGGTTTCAGTCCATGGTCATTTGGCTCATTGCTTTTGGGCCTGTGGTAGCACAGTACATCATGGCAGGAATGTGTGGTGAAGGAATCATTCACCTTGTGGTGGTCAGAAGCAAAGAGGGAGAAACAGGAAGGATCTGGGGACCCAATGTCCCCTTCAAGGGCATGCCCTGATGATCTCACTTCCTTCCATTAAGCCACACCTCCTAAAAGTTTCACCACTTCCCAACCCAACCAAGCTGATCAGCAAGTCTTTCAGGGACATTCCAGATTCAAATTTTAGTACATGCCCCACTTAATGTTATCTTCTCCATTTGCATCTATGCTATTGCTATTATGCCTCCTTGAACGCCAATCCTGTATCTTTCTTGTGAACACCTCACTTCCAGGAACTTTCTAGGCAGTCACTAAATTATTATTAACTATGTCTCTTTCTTTCAAGAGCAGCAGAAGACCTTCAGGTGCTAAAGTTTTAACAATGATATAGTAATTCGTCAAACCATAAGCTCTTTTTTCAAAACAGCTTTGTGATATAATTCACATGTCATATATTTCATCTTTTTAAAGTGCCCAAGTCAATGACTTTTAAGATAGTCAGAATCGGGCAACAGTCAGTGTATGCAATTTCAGAATATTTTTAACATCCTGATGTCTCCCAAACTCCTTGCCCTCAGCCCTAGGCAACCACCAATCTGCCTTTTCTCTTTATAGAGAGGGCTGTTCTGAACATTTCACACAAATGGAATTGTAATACAAAGACTTCTGTAATTGGCTTCCTTCACTTGGCATCATGTTCTCAAGGTTGATCCATGTTGCAGCAAATACAGGAAAATAATACCTCATTTTATGTATATACCACATTTTGTTTATTCACTCACCAGTTGATGGACATTTGGGTTACTTCTACCTTTTGGCTAGTGTAAACAAATCTGCTATAAACGTGGGTGTGCAAGTATCTGTTTAAGTCCATGCTTTCACTTTTTAATTATTATTATTATTTTATTTATTTTTTATTCTAATTTGTTATATATGACAGCAGAATGCATTACAATTCATGTTACACATATAGAGCACAATTTTTCATATCTCTGGTTGTATACAAAATATATTCACACCATTCGTGTCTTCATACATGTACTTAGGGTAATGATGTCCATCTCATTCCATCATCTTTCCTCCCCCCATACCCGCTTCCCTTCCCACCCCTCTGCCCTATCTAGAGTTTGTCTATTCCTCTCACGCTTCCCCTTCCAACCCCATTATGAGTCAGTTACCTTATATCAGAGAAAACATTCAGCATTTGTTTTGGGGGGATTGGCTAACTTCACTTAGCATTATATTCTCCAACTCCGTCCATTTACCTGCAAATGCCATGATTTTATTCTCTTTTATTGCTAAATAATATTCCATTGTGTATATATACCACATTTTCTTTATCCATTCATCTATTGAAGGGCATCTAGGTTGGTTCCACAATTTAGCTATTATGAATTGTGCTGTTACAAACATTGATGTGGCTGTGTCCCTATAGTATGCTGTTTTTGATTCCTTTGGGTATAGACCAAAGAGTGGGACAGCTGGGTCAAATGGTGATTCCATTCCCAGTTTTCCAAGAATTCTCCATACTGCTTTCCATATTGGCTGCACCAATTTGCAGTCTCACCAGCAGTATATGAGTGTACCTTTTCCCTCACATCCTCACCAACACTTATTGTTGTGTGTATTCTTAATAGCTGTCATTCTGACTGGAGTGAGATGAAATCTTAAGAGTAGTTTTGATTTGCAGTTTTCTAATTGCTAGAGATGTTGAACATTTTTTCATATATTTGTTGATTGATTGTATATCTTCTTCTGAGAAGCGTCTGTTCAGTTCCTTGGCCCATTTGTTGAATGGGTTAGTCATTTTTTTTTTTTTTTGGTGTTTAGCTTTTTGAGCTCTTTGTATACCCTAGAGATTAGTGCTCTATCTGATGTGCGAGTGGCAAAAATTTGCTCCCAAGATGTAGGCTCTCTATTCACCTCACTGATTGTTTCTTTTGCTGAGAAGAAGGTTTTTAGTTTGAATCCATCCCATTTATTGATTCTTGATTTTAATTCTTGTGCTATAGGAGTCTTTCACACCCAGTGGAGCTGCTTTCAACATATAAATTCTACCTTGGCACATTTAGGTGCTTTCAAAAGCCTGGGCTTATGCTGAAATCAAAATCAGATACTGACTTACTTGAAAAGGAATACAGGAACCTCTTCTCCCCAGAGGTGGTTTCTGTCACCATCTATGCCTAGTGTAAACAATGCTGCTATAAACATGGGTGTGCAAATATCTGTTTAAGTCCACGCATTCACTTCTTTGGGGGTATATTTCCAGAAATGGAATTGTTGAATCACATGGCAAATCTATGATTAACATTTTTAGGACTATTTTTCCAAAGCAGCTGCACCATTTTACATTTCAACTAAAAACATGTGAGGATTCCAATTCTCTACATCCTCACCAACATTTGCTATTATGCCTTCTTGATTACAGCCATCCCAGTGGGTACAAAGTGGCATCTCATTGTGGTTTTGATCTGCACTTTCTTCCCTGATGACTAATGAAGTACAGCATCTTTTCATGCATTTACTGGTAGGTTGTATATCTTCTTTGAAGAAAGGTCTATTCAAATCCTTTACTATTCCTTCTAAATTTAGATGTCATTTTATTATTGGGTTGTAAGTGTTCTTCAAATATTCTGGACACATGTCCTTTATCAGATATAAGATGTGCAAATATTTGCTCCCACTTGGTGGGTCCTCTTTTCACTTTTTTGATAATACCCCTCACATCGCAAAGGTTTTTAATCTTGGTGTAAGCCAATTTAATATTTCTTTTGTTACTTGTGCTTTTGGTGTCATATCTAGGAAGGTTTTGTCTAATGCCAGTTCACAAATATTTACTCTTATGTTTTCTTCTAGTATTTGTATAGTTTCAGCTCTTATAATAGGTCTCTGACTCACTTTGAGTTAATTTGTGTGTGTGGCTGTGAGGACAGCCAAAGGTTCTCAATAAACATCTCCTATTAGCTGTGAATCTTTTCCATCTATTTGAATCCACCCAAAAAGCTAACACAGAGTTGTGAAGGGAACTTTAACAAGGCATAGATGCTGACAGAAACCACCTCTGGGGAGAAGAGGTCCCCCTTTTCCTTTTCAGGTAAGTCAGTATCTGATTTTGATTTCAGCATGAGCCCAGGCTTTTGAAAGCACCTAAATGCGCCAAGGTGGAATTTACATGTTGAAAGCAGCTCCACTGGGTATGAAAGAGGTTATACAAAAGTAAGTTGCCCCATGGAGTAATCAAGTTAGAGAAGGGCAGGTCTAAGGAAGCCACTTAATTGGCAAAAGAAAGTCCAGCCCAGCAATTAGAGAACACCACCCACACAGCTTGGATCGACCCCACCTGGCTATTTTCCTACAGCACGGGGAAAAAAAAAAAACCAAAACAATCAGACCATTTTCTAAATGGAATAAAACATTCCAGTGCAAGCAATAATTAGGAGATAACTACCCTCCTGGCTGCTTTCCGCATCGACCTCTGGCCCCCTGCCTTCCAGCACACCTGAGACATGCAATTATCTCACAACCGCCCTGCACCAGGAGCTGCACACATGTATGCACCCTGTGGCCCTCCTCTCAAGAGCCCTCCTCCCCAGTTATTCCTCTAGGCGATTTGTCCCCTTAGTTCAGAGAGGCTAGACAACTTATAACTCATAACACAAGAGGCCACACGCTTCCCTCTGCCCCTGGGAGCAACACCTAACATACCACCTACTTTTATTAACTATGCCTGCTGACAGCCCTCCTTCGAACTCTAAAACTAGGCATTCAAATGTTCTGTTGCTGAGGATGTCAAGATGGGACCTCCTGCCTCCTTCTGGAGGTGTTTAGGTCTGGGACAGGCAGTTTGACTAGACAGCACAGAATGTCAGTGCTGGGAGGAAACTTTTTCCTCTCTCCCTTTTCAGACAGGAAACATCTGACAGAAAGGGGTTGTCAAGGTCAAAGAGTGAGCCCAGGGAAGAGCTGGGATTTGAACACAAAAACTCTGACCATTTGAATCCAATACCCTTATCAGTACTTCATGTGCAAAAGACACGTAGAAGGTTCACTGTTTAGTCTGTGTCTAATGTTTATCTACAATTACCCAATCTCCCCTCAGACTCCAGGCAGCAGTAGGCTGCTGAACTGAGCCACTTTTTGCTTCTTTTTCTCCCTCTCTTTCTGTAGCTTTATAGAAAAGTGACAGCCATATAACTGATAACAATTTCCATAAAGCTGAGAAACAAGTTTGGATTCTCCAGCATTAACCTCCTCCCATACCATTACTGCTCACATTAGCTGACTGTCCCAGCCTGAAGATGGCATGTTCCATTACACCCCAAACGGGGCCCAAATACCAAGGCTCTGACAGACAAAAATCCAGGACAACTCTAAACCAAAAGAAAAAGCACAAGGTCTCAGAAACCTGTAAGATCTACTTTCAATTTATCTATGTTGGCCTTCAAAAATCTGGATTCTCAGCTGGGTGCAGTGGTGCACACCTATATCCCCAGCAGCTCGGGCCGTTGAGGAAGGAGGATCATGAGTTCAAAGCCAGCCTCAACAAAACTGAGGTGCTAAGCAACTCGGTGAGACCCTGTCTTTAAGTAAAATATAAAATAGGGCTGGGGATGTGGCTTAGTGATCAAATGCCCCTGAGTTCAATCCCCAGTACCGCCCCTCCCCCAGGAAAAAATATTAAAAATCTGGATTCTGTAGAGATATGCAATTTGTAGACAGATAAATAACAACAATAATGACAATAATAGCTGCATCCTGTGTTGCAAGCATCTAAATGTTTTAAAGAAATTAGCTCAGTTACTACTACAGCTCTGTGAGGTGTATGTGAGGGGATTTTACTGATGAGGCGCACTGAGGTTAAGTAACCTATCCAAGATATATAGATAGCAACCAGTAACAATGTCATGGAATTATTTGCTATCTGAAGACTTTCAATGCAAAAGATAATGATGGTGCTTAGTGTGTGGCCTACCCAAATTCTGTGAGTGGGATAGGAAGACCTATCCATTTGGATCCTCTTGAAGAAGAGAATTGTATTTTAAAGCTGAAAAAAAGACCACTAAATAATGAGACATTTTCAGCCTATTGCGAAACACTGTGGATCCTAATGGAACTAATGCCAACAGAAATGGAATAAAGGGTGAGTGTCCCATCTAATGTGCAAGATTAAATTTACTCAACCCGCTATAGGTTACAAATGCTGACCAGTCAAAACTAGTCCAAGATGCTATCTTGGTTTTGGCAGCATTGTCCTTGGCAGCTGTGTGAATAAGTCTGAGAATCAAGTGCTAATCTTTTTCCAGTTCCAATTAGGTTACTAGCCTTGAGACATCTTTATTACCCAATTATCTTTCCTTTTCCTCTCAGTACCTGAAGAGATAGCCTTGAAAGAGGTTTACCAGCAAAATATATGAAGCAATTGGATCTCAACAATGCCGTGCTGTTCTGAAGGAGGCAGAATTTAGACTTCCAACTGAACACAGTCCTTCACATCCGGCCCACATTTTGAAGTTCTTAAGCGTCCCCAAGAACTTCTGCCCCTTTTTTTCTGCCTGTGATTCCCTTTTCCACCTTCACTGAGTCTCAGTTTGGATGCTGCCTCTTGTGTGAAACACTTATTTCTCTGTTCTGACTCTGAACCCTCTGTTAGGTGTTCTTGCTGTTGCCCTGATGTGTCTGGATAATTTAAATTTCAGGTCTGTTTCCCCCACCTGACTGAGTTCCTTTTTAATTCTATTTTTTAATTGGACAGATTCATAGCTTGTCTTTGCATTTCCACTGCCCGATGCAATGAAGTGCTCAATAAATTATCCCCAATGTGAACTGAAAGCTCTTGTTTCCTAAAGGAACCTGAATTTGGTGAGTCCTGATTTTAACCCTCTCTGAGGTTAAATCTGCTGAGGTCCTTCCATCTTGACCTGGACGGCAAAGATAACCATCAACCACCAGCCCACAACTGTGCCCCAGCAGAGTGGCTGGGGAAAAACAAGTGACATCAGTGGCTCAGGCGCACGCGCCATCCTGCGCATACTGGGCGGTACTGGCAGAGCAGGCTGGCTGTCAATTCGTTAAGCATCTGACTCATGAGAAGATTGCTGATAACCAATTTGAACAATACCTCTGCTACTCAGGAGACATTGATTTCGATGACGATGATGATGATTGACGAGGAAGGAGGTGGGTGGTGGAACTCGCAGGGAAAACACTGAAAGGACTTGCCCGAAATCGGTCAGGGAGGGGCAAGCATGGGAACACGGTTGGCCTTTCTCACTCCCAAATCTGGTTCTTTCAGAGAATAATCCCCCAAAAGGTTTCCACCATAAGTTATATGTGGGTAGCCTTGTACAGTTTTTGGAATGGCTATCTAACTGAATCTCACTTGTCCTTCAATTTCAGCTTCTCTGAAATTCACTACCTCTCCTCTGAACTCATGAGCTTATTAATCTATAACAACCAGCACTTACTCAAAACGTACAACCTTACTGCTTCCCAGACCTTCTTTCTCCAACTAGATCATAAATTCCAAGACAGCTGGGGTTATATTTTATTTCATTATCTCCTATAGTGCTCAGGACAAAACTTGGTTCATAAGAGACATCAAATATATACTTATTTCATAAGATATATTATAGTTTATACATACAACTGGCTTCTGCCTTACTTCCTGTGTAATTCATGAGCCAAGTCACCTCTATTGAAAAACCCTTGCAAAAAAAATCTCAAGATCAGGTTCTCCCAGAAGGAATTATGTGACCTGCTCACAGATTCCTTTCTAGGAATATAATAGCTGCTGCTTGTTGGCTTTTCCCCTGATTTTCCCCATTCATGTTTATTTGCATTTTATTTACTCCGGGTATTTTCCCCTTCATTGCTAACAGAAAAAAGCAAGAAATAGCAGAACTAAAGGTTTAAGAAAAATATTAATAGACAAAACCATGAATTTGAGAAAAATACCTTCCACTGATTTTTTTTAAACTAAAGAGAGAGACATCTCAGTTATTTGATTATTGTGAAAAACATCATGTCCCAGCCCTTGAAACACCAGGAAATGTGGCTTCTGACCAGAGAGATTAGCAAATTAGAATTTCATAAGGAAGGCATAGTTATGCCTGGTCCATCCAGGAAGAAAGAGCCATTAAAATTCAGTGAGACTGTGAGTGAGGCCCTTGTCAGATTACATGGGTACCCAGTATCAAAGGATAGAACAGGGCTTCTTCCTTCATCCCACTCCTCCTTTCTTCTCTGGGCCTTGTTACTTGTGATTTATAGAACTGGGAAAGGTAACATTCAACTACTTTTGATATTTTGGATTTAACATGGCTTTTCAAAAAAAGACAGGAGAGGGGGATGGGAGGATAAATAATAATGAAATAAAGTTCCTCAAAATGTAGAGTCATTAGTCATTTAGTCTCGTGTAAAAATCAAAGATGAAAATGCTTATTTGCAAGACACTACAGCCATATTATGTAAGCTGTGATCATTAGACCATATGTTTCCTAATAACCTGGGTACCTGTTAACATGCCCATTCCCAGCCTTGTCACAGGCCTCTGGAATCAGAATCCTGGGAGAGGGCTTGAGCCCTGCATTTTCGCCTGTTACTCAATTGACTCTGACACCCACCAAGTTTGAGGATCCCTGCTTTAGAAGACAACAGTAGCAGAACAGATGTGCTTTCTCTGTCACTATAACCAGAGGGTACTGATTTCTATTCTTAGCTCTTGGTGGGGGAGGAAGGAAGTTATTTGAAGAGGCTAGCAGGTGGGGTTCAAACTAGCAGCTGAGAAGCTTGTGGCCTTCTTTGATTTCTAAGGAAACTGTGAAAAAGAATATCCCCCTCGTTAAGAAATCCAAGTCAAGTTCAAGCAGCCTTCCTCCTAGCCAGCATCTTAGAAACCCTTCCGTTCTCACAGCCCAAACCTTCCTGCCTCCCAACAGCCCCATGTTAAGAATTCTTCCCATCAAGATGAGCACATGGTTAGAACCACTCTCTCCTCTCTTACCATTTTCTTCCATTTCATCCTGCGGTTCTGATACCAAGTCTTCACCTGCAGCTGAGTGAGTCCCAGAGACTGGGCTAAGTCCAACCTAGAAGGCACAAGATACAAAGGAAGGATGAGGAAAATGGGAGAGGGCAAGACAGACAGACAGGGATCCTGCTAGCTCCAGGAACGTGCTACCAAAACTCAAACCTGCCCCATTAAACCAATTCTTCCTTAAAGGGTTTTCCTTTCCTTCCAAGAATCCTATGGAGGAAACTTTGGGAAACAGAGAAACAGGTGTCCACACCTAAGGACACCTGGGGCAGGACCCATGTCAGAAACATTCTCTGTTTTCCATGGACTTGAAAACATTGTCTTATTCTTTGTTTACAAGGTCCTTTTCCTAATCCAATGGTCTTTACTCTGATCCTCTACAAAATGTGAACTCTTACCCAAAATCCAAACCTGAAATTAAAGGTAAAGCATAGGTCAATGGCAATGCCATTCCTGATCCAGTTCAAGTTATAGCTCCCCTGACCTGTGTCCTCTGCCCCCTCCCACAGACCAACAATCACCACAGTGGCCCCGAGTTCTCGACTGTCCTCTAATCACTTCACAGGTTATTTCTCTCTCTAACTCAACAGCAACTCCTCCACTTTGTTTTTATCCACAAAAGTACATCTCACATTGCTAAATCTAGAACCAGTGCTCAAAAATACAGTGGCAGCCCTAAGCTGTTATAATGATTACATTGTTAAAAAAAATTAAACATTATGAAATTCCAAATGAAATGTTAATTCCTTAGCCCCTTCTGTTTTCCATGCTACTGCTCATCATGATCCTGCATTTCTTTGTGCCCTTCTGAAAAGCCCTAAAAGTCAAATCTGTTCCCAGAGAGTGTGCAGTTAGGGCAATTTGCAATAACACAGTGACCTGAGCACACACCAAGCCCCTGCTGTGTGCTATCATATATTTTTCTTTCACCACACTGTGCTGTTGGTATAATTATTCCCATTTTATAGATGACAGATTCAAGGCCTGAAGAGATATTAAAATCTCTTACAACTGTGACCAAAAGCTGCATGCAACCTGAGTTTTACAAAGGCTTAATTGAACAGTCATGTTCATTTGTGTCTGTACTGTCCGTGCCTACCTCTGTGCCACAACATCAGAGTTGAGTAGTACTGACAGACCATATGACCCATAAAGCCTGAATATTTACTACCTTGTCCTGTTCAGAAAAACTTTTCTGACCCCTGGTAGATGATCCTGGGGTAAAAGGTAGAGACAGGATTCAAATCCACTTATGTCTGACTTATGCTACCTCTTGGACAAGGGCTTGTTCCCACTCATAATAATTTTGTACAAGTTGGATCTGTCAAAGGGAAGTGCAGGGAAGCTATACCTTAGGGAAGAATAAACAACCCAAGTGGAGAAAATGGAATGAGAAGGGAAAGTTTGTAGCTAAGCTCCCAGCCTCAGTCTTGCTCAATATGTGGATAAGAGTGGAGGTCTACTTGAGCACCAACAGGAAGGACCACCTCCTGAGTCAACATCAGCCACCTTCCTGCAGCTCCAAGCCTGCTCTGTGTAAAGCAGCTCAGGCAGTGACCACTATTTTTTTTTAACCACTACTTTTTGAAGGTCCCCAGGTTCCTAAAAATCCACTTGTGGATTTAAGGCCCACTGTTTCCCACAAGCCTGAGCCATGGGGAGCCTCAGATGCAAGTTCTCAGTTGCAACCTTCTCTACCTGATCAGATCTAACCATCTGCAGCACCCATGGGTACTGGCCAATGAAGGTTCAGGATGGTAACTCAGGTGCTAGCTACCTAGCCCCCCTTGTTCTGCCCAGAGTGCACAAATTAAGTCTCTTATAATAAAAATGGAGCCTGCCTTCAAGGGACTTCAGAGCTTGTCTTAAATCTTTATTCACATGTAGCCAGTCATTCCTGTAGAGGGACTACCAGCAGCCAATAGTTTTATTGGAAGTAATTAACAGACTGAAGCCAATAAATTCCCAGCACCAACAAAACTTAGCTCTTCCAGTTAAGAAGCACTGCATCCCAATCAGTCATTCATTAAGAACCAAGAATCCAGGAGGGCCATCCCACAGACTTCAGGTCTCCAGGGCCTTTCAGGGTTCTGTGGTGCCTTCCCCAGTGTGGGTCACCTGAGGCCATCAGGTGCATTAGTCAATGGAAGATTCACAGTACTGCCACTGCATTAGCAAATGGTGTTAGCTCACTTGGGAAAAATGCATCCTTGACTCACTCCTGGCTACAGAAACACACTTCACTGTCATCAGCTTTCTCTCATTACCTGCCACCGTTACAAATTCTCACTTCCCTGCATATTCGCTTAAATGAAGTCACCTAGGAAACTAGAGAAACAAACACAGAGGAGGAGGGCAGGAGCTGTGGGAGGAGGGAGCGCTCATGGCCCTGGTCACGTAGGGAGGTAAGGAACATCAGAGAGGGCGGGTTCAGGCCAGTCAGATGGTGTCCTCCTCCCCAGGCAAGTGAATCAATCTTGTGTAGGTCACCTAAGAGATGCCTGGGCAGGTATCAGGAAGTCCCAAGAGGTTTATTAAAACTAACATTTCTGTAAAAACATTCTCTGGCTTCTGAAACATAAGCCTAAAATTTTACACATGTATGCTGAATCTCCTAACTAATGATGCCCACGTATTCTGGCTGCACAAGTCTATGAGGCTCCCTGTTACCTGCTGAGGGGATCAAAACAGTCACTAATATTGGGGAACCCCAGTTAGTAATCACCAATTCACAGTCCTGTCTCCACTGTCCACCCAAAATGTGCACATCCCAAACAGAGCTCCATTTTTTCCATCAAACCCAACCTGTCCACAGCCCTCCCACTTCAGTGAACAGCATCCCTATTTACTGATAATACTTGCAGAGAGTCCCCTCCTTGCATACTCACCTGTCTGGGGTGGACAAGTACTTCTGTTTCTGGAATTTCTTTTCCAGGCCCATGAGCTGCAGCTCAGTGAAGATGGTTCGACTGCGTCGGGGCTTCTTCTGCCGGGGCGTGGGCTGCTCTGTCTCCGACTCACTGCTGGCTAGAGCCTCACCACCAGGGCCCTCAGCAGAGGCAACCTTTGTGGCTGGGTGGTGGGATAACACAGGGGTGATTCCCGGGGTGGTGGGGACCAGGTGTGAGATGACCGTGGGCTGTCGGGTGATCACCGAGAGGAGAGGATATGCCCGAAGGGAAGGGGAGCCTGCAAGACAAACAGGGAGGAAGGTCACTGCCAGGAACAGGAAGCAGAAAGATGCTGGGAACCCAAAAAGGACCACTTGCTGAGACCTGTCTGATGGTAAGGTCTCCTTCCCATGTGTAGATGTAATGAGGAAGGGGTGCAGAGAAAGCAACTCGAGACCTACAGCTGCAGGGTGGGCAGGCATCAGGGAGATGTGCTCAGCTTGATGTATGAAAACATCCATTTCCCTCTCAGCCAAGAAGAGGTTCCTGCAAGTGCTCTGGTTTAAAGTAAACCCATTCCCGACCTCTTAAATTCTGGTTTCATGGATACAGGTCAATAGCAGCAGCAGATGAAAAGAAGTAGTCAGAAAAAGCTAGAAATGCACACTTCTGAATTCCAAAGTAGATGTAGTCCTAGAAAGGTTAAGTGACTTGCTAAAGATAAACAACTAGGAAAAATCAGATTGAAGGAGACAGACTAAGTTCTGGTTTTTTGATCCTGTCCTGCTAGCACTGCATCATGAATCACTTGGATAAAACCTTTAAAGGAAGGGGACAAAGAGATTTTAATTCATATAAAAACTTAGCTTAACTATGACTAGCTGCCTACAGCACTGTGTTTAAGAGGGTCCTCAGGCAGGGTCAGAGCTTAGCTGAGGGAAGAATGGTGAGGCTGATCAACAAGGTCTGCCATAAACATGCAGGGGGACAGTGGTATGGTGCCACTCCTGCTTAAGGAATTTCAAAGCAAGAGTATTTTTCCTTCCAACAATAAATCTTTAAAGTTCACAGAAGACCTCTTTCTTTTCATTATTTAACAGCATCAAGTTTTAAATGTCTTGATCATGATTTATGTACCATTTTGTCCCTTTGGTCCTCAGTTTTGTCATATGAATAGTGAATAAGAAAAGCTACTTCCAAGGAAGACTTCAAACACTAATACACTCATGCCAAAAAAGTACCCATCTTCCCATTGTTTGAGAGTTGATTAAAATTAAAAGACACAGGGCTGCCCTGGCAATGGACTTCAAGGACAAGATCACAAGAGCCAACCAACATCCATATTGGTTTGGACTGAAACTGACTAACATCATAGAAGCCTCCGGGAGCTACTTGTGAACCAGAGGTTCTTTCTGGCTTGGCATTGCTCTTCTAATTCATTCCCATATCTCTGTTCTGGATGCCAGTCTTACTTATTAAAACAGATAAAACTTTTTCTTGTTCTTTGAGTATCCTTCTAGCAAGCCCAGAAGAAACCACAAAGTTGTTAAATAGCGATAAATCACCAAATGCTACAACTTCCATTAACTCTCCAGCCAACTCTGAAACTTGAGGTTTTGTGTTATGGATTCTTTTGTTTAAAAATCATCTGGGGAATACTACTTTATAGCAAGAAAACTAGGATATGGGGCTTGTGGTTTTAGATCTCTCAGCATACAACGTGAGTTGACATCAAGTGAAAAAAAAAATCTCTGAAAGCTTCTTACACAGGCAGAGGGTATTTCTCATCTCAAATCTCGTTACTCCTTTAAGTTTGCCATTTCTTTCAGAATGGATTTTATCAGACCAGTTTATAATCTAGAAACTCAGGAGTTTACCAGGCTAGGAAATGGCTAACTGCTATAAGAAAGGCTTTTTATCACCTTTCTCTTTTGTAATCTTTTTTGGCTTAACATGGAATACTATTTTGAAAATGTGGTAATATCTAGTGTTAGCAAGGATGTAGGGAAATAGACACTCATATATTGTTGGTAAGGGTGTAAAATAGTGTAATCTTTTTTAAGAGGAGAAACTAAGCAGCATCCCATCTACACATCCATCTGCCCATCCATCCACCCATCCATTCATCTACCCATCCACCCATCCATCCACCCATGCATCTAGCGTGCCAGCCATCTACCTACCATCCACCTATCCATCCATTTACCTGCTCATCCACCTATCTATCCATCCATCCATCTGCCCACCTATCCACTCACCTATCCACCACCCATCTGCCCAGCCAGCTAGGCAGCCTGGCAACCATCCATCTACCACCCACCCACCCATCCATCCATCCACCCGGCCCACCAGCCATCCACTTACCATCCACCAGTCCATCCATCTACCCATTCATCCACCTATCTTTCCATCCATCTACCCATTCATCCACCTATCTTTCCATCCATACACCCAGCCAGACAGACAGACTGCCAGTCATCCACTAATCCAGCCAGATATTAACAGGCAATTCGATAGCTTGAGTTCTACTTGCCTATGTGTACAAAGACTTATAGACAAGCATATTCACTGCATCCTGGCTTATAATAGTGAAAAAGAGGACATGACTCACATATCTATTAACAGGAAAATGATGAAAAACAAGTGGTATATTTATGGAATGAACTAAAATGTAGCCATTAAAAAGAAATATCTATATAAAGTAATATAAGTAGATAAGTACATATATAAACTAATATAAGAATCTATCTAAAATATATCATTAAGATAGAAAAAAGTATGATGTAAGTCAATTTGCATTATCATAAAAAGAACGTGTGTGTCTGCATTTATAAATGCATTTTTTAAAGCTCAGAAAACCAGTTACCAATCTATTAACAGTGATAACCTCTGAGAAAGTGGTGGAAGTAAAATAGATGAAAAGGAGTCTACATATAATGATCTCATCTTGTGTTCAATCCTGCCAGAAATATTTACTGAGCATCTTCTATGGGCTATACTCTGCTCTGGAAGCTGGGGATACAGCAATGAATAGGGTAAAGTTCCACCTATAGGGAGCTTACAGTTAAATAGAGATGTCAGACAACAAACAAATAAAAAATAATATAATGCCAGAGAGTGATAAATTCTATGAAGAAAAAGTGCAGTGAAATGTGAAGATGGGCAAGTAAGGGGGAAGGCAGGTACTTGAGAGAGAGGTGCCGGAAGACCTCTGTGAAAAGGTGGTCTTTCAGCAGGTCTGTGCCTCTCTGCACAATAGAGCCTTGAGAAGATACAGGGATGAGTTCCCCAGGAGAGGACCACCACACGCCAAGCCCTCCAGGGGGAACAAGCCTGGCTTCAAAAAATAGCCAAAAAGCAGAAATAAGAAAGGGCAGAAGTTTCAGGATAGAAATTCTGGAGCAATCTTCTAAAGTTAGCTCATGAGGGTCAGGGCAAACAACTGATTCGGAAAAAAAAAAAAAAATCACTGGCGAGAGTTGAGCCAGGGAAGGACATGATCTGATTTATGTCTGTAACAAGCCTTGCTGCTACTGTGTGGCTGGGACTTCAGGAAAAGAGTGAAGGGCAAGAAACCAGCAAGGAGGCCAGGCCATATTCCAGGCTAGAGAGGCAGCGACAGTGGCATGAGAGGCAGTCAGATTCAGGGTATATTTTACAGTTTGAGTGAGGAGAATTTGTAGAAGGACTGAATGTTGTTGGGGGCGGGGGATATTGGGCAATGGCTAGGATTTTGGCCTTATTGCTGGAGGAATGGAGATGTACCTCAGTAAGATAAGAAAGGTTGGACAAAGAGCAAGATTGAGTAGGAAAACCAAGATTTTTGTGTCAGACAACTTGTTATTATACATCCTGGATGTGTGGAGGAGGCAGCTGGATAAACCAGTCTGGAGTTTGGGGATAGAGAGGGGTTGGACACAGCTTTGACTCATGGAGTGTATGTGGCATTTTGAGCCATGGGATTGCGTGAGATCACCTAGGGAGTGAGTGGAAGAAAGAATAAGTGATCCAAGGATCTAGGCCTGGGGCACACCCACCTCTGAGGTCATAAGGAGGAAGAAGAGCCAGTCTTCCTGCCTGAGAAGGAGAGAACAGAGAAGCAGGAGTAAAGCCATCATACCCCCGTGCCCCAATACCCAATGATACTTGGGTATTATTTACATTTTGTAACATCTATGTTATTTTTTTAACTTGAAAAAAAGGAAAGGGGCTGGGGGTGCAGCTCAGTGGCAGAGCACCTGCCTCACATGCACAAAGCCCTGGGTTCATCCCCAGCACCACACACACACACACACACACACAAAAAAAAAAGATTAAATGAGCTTTAAGGTTTTGAGTTTCATTTTCTTTCTAAAGCTCTAATAGAAGTTCAATTTGTCAAAAAAGAATTATCATTTACTAACCCTTGAACCTACACATAGTTAAAACTTCTAAAAAGCTGGGCAAAGAAAACTAATGTAAAAATCCTTGAAATGGAATATAAAATATGTTTAAATTTCTAACACCACTAGTAAAACATATATTGCATGTTCTCTTGGGTAAAAGGGACTCTTAGTCACTTCTAAATCAAAGAATCTAAAGCATTTATTTTTCTTCATGTTGGGAGACATTTGGGTTCTCATGCTACATAGAATCACACCCTTTTCTTTCACACCCTTTTCTTTCAAATAAACTTGGTTCAATGTGGAGAAATTATAGTCTTTTCTACAAATGGTGCTAGAAAAACTGTACATCCATACAGAAAAAAAAAGGCTTACACATCACAAATTATTATATTTTTTTAATCAAACAAAATGGGTCACAGAGCCCAATGTAAACTGAAACCTGTAAAACTTTCAGAAGGAAATCTTGTGACTTTGGGTCAGGCAAAGAATCTTAGCTATAATACCAAAAGCACATGCATAAAAGAAAAAAGGCAAACTGATCTTCACCAAAATTGACAACCTCAGTGGCTCAGGAGCCTGAGGCAGGAGGATCAAAAGTTCAAAGCCAGTCTCAGCAACTTAGTGAGACCCTATCTCTAAATAAAAAATAAAAAGGGCTGGGGATGTGGCCCAGTGATTAAGCACCTCTGGGTTCAATCCCTGGTACAACACAACAACAAAAATTAACATTCTTTTCCCTGAAAAAGATACAATTAAGAAAATGAAAAAATAAGCTATAGAGTAGCTATATTTTTGCAAATTTCACAACTGCCAAATGATTTCTATCCAGAATATAGATATTAAAAAAAACTCTCAACGCAGGACAATTAAAAATAACCCCATAAAAATGTGCAAAAGTTTTTTTTTAATTTTTTTAGTTGTAGATGAACATAATATCTTTATTTTATTCATTTATTTTTATGTGGTGTTGAGGATTGAGCCCAGTGCTAGTAGATGAACATAATATCTTTATTTTATTCATTTATTTTTATGTGGTGTTGAGGATCGAGCCCAGTGCTAGGTAAGGGCTCTACCACTAAGCTACAACCCCAACCCTGTGCAAAAGTTTTTGAAAGACACTTCACCAAAGAAGTTATATAGAGAGCAAATAAGCACAGTGAAAGATGCTTAAGATGATTAGTCATTAGGAAAATAAAACCACAATGAGATCCACTACACATCTGCCAGCATGGTCTAAAATGTTCTATAAACTGATCATATCAAGCACTGGCAATGATGGAGAGCAACTGGAACTCTCGTCATTGCTGGTGGGAATGCTTTTAAAACAGTGCAACCTTTTTGTAAAGAGAGTTGGCAGTTTCTTATGAAGTTAACCATGCAGACACCATATGAATCAGCAAAACCAACCCATAGTGAAAACACAAAAACCTATATGCAAATGTTTACAGCAGCATTATTAGTAATTACCCCAAACTGGAAACAATCCAGTATTCCTCCACCGGGGATGGATAAACAAAATGTAGCATATTCATATGATGAAATATTACTCAGAAACAAAAAGGGATAAAGCTGTGGATAAACACATCATTGTGGCTAAATCTCAAATGCTCATGAAAAGAAAAAGAACTGGGCTCAACAGCCAGTTGATTATGAGATATCATTTACATGACATTCCAGAAAAGGCATAACTAGAGATGGAGAACCGACTGCCAGAGGCAAGGGGTGAGGTAGTATAAGGGAATTGGTGGGGTGGGGTGCTGAGACTGTTTTGTATCTTGATTAAGGTAGTGGTTATGCAGCATTTTACATTCATCAAAGCATATCTGTGTATTAAAATGGTGAGCTTTTACTAAATCAAAGGAAATGAAAAACTATTAATAATGTTTTTAGGCAACTTTTATTTCTAAATATTCTCAGATGCTATGATTTTATATAGAAAGAAATTTCTTATGGTTTTTTTTTTTTTCTGTGTTGGCGA
Source organism: Marmota marmota marmota (assembly GCF_001458135.2). NCBI lineage: Eukaryota > Metazoa > Chordata > Mammalia > Rodentia > Sciuridae > Marmota > Marmota marmota. The sequence continues at coordinate 6,384,895 of NW_026000243.1, read as the reverse complement.
TCAAACCCAAGGCTTCACACATGCCAACCAAGTTCTCTACCATCGAGCCACACACCCACCCCTTATTAAGTATTTTAGCTATTTTGTTTTATTACCAAAGTAACACACATTTGTTATAAAAGAAATCCAAAACAATTCAGAAATATACAAAGAAAATTCTCTTTACTCTTTTCAACCCCAAATCTTAAGAGATAAACTTACAGAATTGTTCCTGTTCATACAAATAAAAATGTTTCAAATCTAGTAATATGTATGTTAATTTAGTACAATTACGTTTATTTTGTAAAATGTGTTGCTTTATTTTTTTCTAAGTGAATAAACAATAATTCTAACACCACATCTTGACTAGTCCCGTGACTTAACATGCCAAGTTTAAGATACAGTAAATCCCCAAAGAAATGAACTTGGAAATTTTTGCTTATCAGAATTTGAGGAGTCTTCTAGGGGAATTTTTTTTAAGAGAGAGAGAAAATTTTAATATTTAATTTTTAGTTTTTGGCGGACACAACATCTTTGTTTATATGTGGTGCTGAGAATCGAACCTGGGCCTCACTCATGCTAGGCAAGCGCGCTACCGCTTGAGCCACACCCCAGCCCCTCTAGGGGAATCTTTATTGCCAGAATCCTGAGAATCTCTTGCTCTCTAGAAGAGCCCAACTGGGGAGAGAACCACCCCTGCAAAGGGCTGCCTCATGGGAGTGGGTGGGTGGAAGGCACAAAAAGTGGCCCAATGTAGAAGGGAAGAAAGGATGAGAGAGAGTCAGGAAGCCACATGAACCACCAAGAGGGATCTATCTGAGGCTGTCATGAGTCTACAACTTTGGAGGAAGTGGAAGCTCTTCAGAGAGAGTTTCTGGCAACATTTTTAGAGGAGTATACTGTGCAAAATCCATGAAAATATGGGATAAAGATCATATCCAAAGCTTCTATAAACACATTTCTATTATCTTTGAATAAAATGTGGTACATACACTGACCCACATGGGGCCCTAGAGATTACATTGTGTGTATAGGTCCTTCTAGATTCTGTTCTTTTCTACTGAACCAACATATAATTCTATTATAAGACCACTCTAATCATTGTGGGTTCTTTAGGGAGTTCTATTATCTGAAAGAACAAGTCCCCCCTCTTTATTCTTTTTACAACACTTTCTTGGCTATAGTTATTCACTTATTTTTCTGGTTGACTTTAGAATCAATGTATTAGGCTCTTTATAAAAGCAAACCCCACTAAAAAAAAAAAGGATAAGAATTACACTAGCCATTTGGATTACTTTAGGAAAAGATAAGTCTTTTGATAATCCTGTCCTCTGGTAGTTTGAAAATACATCGCTGGTTATTTAAAAATGGTTTTGGAGATTTATGTAATTTGGTCCCATAAAGATTAAACCTAATGAAAACAGTGCAACCTTTTTGTAAAGAGAGTTGGCAGTTTCTTATGAAGTTAACCATGCAGACACCATATGAATCAGCAAAACCAACCCATAGTGAAAACACAAAAACCTATATGCAAATGTTTACAGCAGCATTATTAGTAATTACCCCAAACTGGAAACAATCCAGTATTCCTCCACCGGGGATGGATAAACAAAATGTAGCATATTCATATGATGAAATATTACTCAGAAACAAAAAGGGATAAAGCTGTGGATAAACACACCATTGTGGCTTAAAACTTAACATACACACACACACACACACAACTTCTGATAAATTATAGTGATTTAAGGCAACATCAGAATCACCAAAGTCTATAGTTCCAAGAGTCTTACTTAACCCAACATTCTGGTGCAAATTCAGTGACAAAATCACACTTTCCCCCTATCAGCTGAGAGAACTCACCTGAATTGCGGACACACACACAAAGCCTCTATGATGCCAAAAAATATTTTGGGTTTCAGGAGGGCCACCATTGCAAATGAATACAATGACAGCATTTATAATCAATAAATATAACATCATATAAAGTATAATTTCACTAACTTGGGTTCCAGATATTTGTCATGTGCCTCTAAGATTGGGAAAGAATAATTATGGCTGGAATAAGAGTCAGTGGGTCACAATCATGTGACAAAACACTGAATCTCCTGGAAGGCAAACCCACAGGATGCAGAAAAATGAGACAAAATATACTTTAGCCAGCTGTTTCTTGTCTCTCCACGTTTTAATATGTGAGCAGGTTTTCGACAAAATAGCTTTAGCCCAGAGCTTTAATTTCACAAAGCACTTGCACATTACCCCTTCCCATATTCCCACCAAAGCCCTGACTTATCCATATATCTTTCTGTGCTAAAACCCAATCAAACCTCAGTTTTTAAAAATAGAGAAAAAATGAAAATCAATGCATAATTCCCAGGAATTATCACTATGTGAAAATGTTGACTGAAGACAGCTGCTCCTCTACTCTGGATCATTTACATATACTTGTGAAATTGAAACACATTATCTGCTACTGAGAGGGAGTGATGATGATAATAAACCAGAGACACTGTTTAAACAAACACGTTTCCAGTTGACAAAAAGTAGTGTAAACATGACCACACTGAATTAATTTTCTAAGAGTTGTTTTTCTGCAGCCAATCCCCTTAACCAATGTTTTGCTATAGGATAAATATCACATAACTGTGTGTATCAGGTACCTAGAAATACTTCCCTGCCAAATGTTTGGCCTTTTTAAAAATCTGTTCTTAGATCTTAAAACCTGAGTACATTAGTGGTTGGCTGATGTCGAGGAACATGCAGGGGGCTTAGGGAGACGTGGGACATTTGGTGGACTAAATGCAGCACAGTCATCCTTCACATAGGTTTTTGCCTCTGTGAATATAACTAACCTCAGAATGAAATTATTTTTTAAAAAATCACCTCTGTGCTAAATGCATACAAATTCTTCCCCTTATCATTCCCTAAATGATAAAGTATGACAACTATCTACACAACATCTTCATTGTGTTATATATGATTAATCTAGGATTGATTTGAAGTTCCTGGGAGGATGTGTCCAGGTTCTATGCAAATACTATGTCATGTTATATAAGAGACTTAAGTGTCCATGAGTTTTGGTATCTGCAGAGAGAAAGTGTCCTAAAACCAATCCCTCATGGATACCAAAGGATGACTGTATTTTCTGATTCTGTAAACTATATGTAAGCTCTAGCATGTGAGTGCACTTGGGCCAGGCACATGCATCATATTCAGGGTAACTGATTCCTGGCACATCACCTCAGTTTATGTCCTATTTCACAGTAGAAGCCAGTCCCCTTCAGCTACATCTGTACTTGAACTTCAGAGCTATTTTAATCAGCTTTTGCATCACTGTGACCAAAACACCTGAAAAGAACAACTTAAAGGAGGAAAAGTTTATTTGGGGTTCATACTTTCAGAGGTCTTAGTTGATAGATGGCTGACTCCATTACTCTGAGTCCAAGGTAAGTCAGCATATCCTGGAGAAAGGGCCCAGTTGAGGGGAAGAAAACTGCTCAGCTCATGGTGACGTCAGGAAGTGGTGAGTGAGAGAGAGAGAGAGAGAGAGAGAGAGAGAGAGAG
>NW_026000243.1:6366514-6381334 GCF_001458135.2 Marmota marmota marmota | reverse complement strand
AGAGAGAGAGAGAGAGAGAGAGAGAGAGAGAGAAGGGTGGGGAGGGGGAGGGGCCAAAGGAAGAACAACTCCGAGGGCATGCCCCTAGTGACCCACTTCCTCTACTCATGTCCCACCTTTCTACAGTTACCATCCAGTCAATCCACTCAAACTAGGATGGGCTGATTAGGTTTCAGGTCTCATAATCTAATTATTTTAATTCTAAATAGCCCTGTATTGACAGAGGCTTTGGGGAACAACTTACATCCAAACCATAACAAGAGCAAACAACCAAACAACTATGTCTGCTCCTACAAATCTCCTGTGGGCTTCTGTTTTATTTCTCCAAAATACCCATCCCCTAATTGATTCTCCATGCCCATGTTTCTGGTTAACAGAAGCAACGGTCAAAGGCCTGAGTAGATGAGAATCTCTAAAGTGTCATCTTAAATGATTTTTGTCCCTGGAACATGTGACCTCTACATGTGCAGAAGGCTTCAGAGGGACTCAAATAACATATACAAAGAATACAGAGGTATGAAGATAGCCTGAAAGAGACTTGGGGAAACAACTAGGTAGTGACCACTGAGTTCCTTAGGAAAAAAAAAATTATAAAATATCCACACCAAGTTATTTCCATAGGATTACATTCCTACCAATTAGCTGGTAGTTTTGGATAGAGAAAAGAATAGGTACTCTACCACTGACTCTCAAAGGGACTTTGCATAGATTACCAAAACTTTCAATGTCCTCATCTATACAAACCAGTAACAGTCCTCCCTCCTAAATTACTGTACATTAAAACATGTGAAATGCCCAGTGGGCACTTTATTGTTTTTAGTTCCTTTTCTTTTCCTCCCTTTCTTTTCCTTGCTTGGTGCCCTGTGACTGAACCATATTAAAGGGATTTGTTATCAAGAAAGCAAACCTACCTGTGAACCACATATGTGTCTCCTTAACTTCTCCATTCATATGCAAAGCAAGAATCAACACCACCAGAATTTGCCGGTTTCTCCTTGCCCAATGGAGGCCTTCAAATGTACTTGCAACCATGTACTAAAATTGACAGCAACCAGAGAGCTAAGAGAAATCAGTACAAAGGCTAACCTGTCCAGGCATCCTTCTAAAACAGCCAACACTCCAGAAATAGTTTGGTTTTGCAAACCTGTGTTAAAAAAAAAAATAGTGCCAGGAGTGTAGAGAGTCTGCTTAGCATGCCAGGTCCATGGCTTTGAACCCCAGTACCACCACCAAAAAAAAAATAAAACACAACAAAAAACACAGAACAGCTTGAGAGACCTACAGCATATCCTTTCTCAAAGTCAATAACAGGCATGAAGAATGGATTTGGGGAGACACCAGATAAAACCAGTTAATTTCTAAAAACTGCAGCGAAGGCAGTTACAGGATAGTTAAAATTACTTTGCCCTGTTTTATGCTGAGAGTGAGCTGAGGAAAGCTTGCCCTGAGGGTAGGCAGGAACTGATCATGAAAGTTCAGTGACCATAGGACACAAAAGTAGGGGACAAGAGGAGAGAAGATACAGAGGTTCTGAATGTTCTTTTAACTTTATGACATACTAAATTTCTGGTCCAGGAAGAGTGAATGAAATGGAGGCACCATGTACACACAGGTGATAGAGGGGTGTGGCTAAAGAAAAGAGAAAACATGCTAAGAGGCCAACTCAAAGGCTGCAAAATGTCTTAACAACCTTATTGAAAGGTATCAACCTCATTAAAAGTTGATGAATTAAGTATAAATGAATTAGAAGCACGGAATAAATTTATTCCAAAATCTGCATGGGATTGCTATGATGTGGATGTCAGAATAAACCATCTACTTAAGGAAAAAAAAATCTTTTCCCAAACCTTAAAAAGGTTTAAAAATAAAGGGCAAAGAGAAGGGATAGGGAAGAAATATTGGGGAGATTTGGAAAAATAAACAAAATTTGGAAAATAAGCAGAGGACTTCAGAGCAACCCTGGCAGGTTGACTGCGTAGACTTTTCAGATTTTTTTTTACTTTGTAGAGACAAGCTCAGTCTTATCACATTTGACCTGCAATCTACCTCTAGTCATCAGGACGGTGTACACCCTCATAAATGCTAGGCTTTTCTGGGAGCTGAGATCAATTAAGTTGGCTCAGCAGAATGATCTCTGGACCTTCTCCAGGCTGCCTAAAATGTCATAACATCCCCATGCCATCAAGTACCCTGAGCCTCCACTGCCCCTCCCCCTGAGCTCCCTCAGCCAAGGAACACACTAGAAATGGCATGATCTTTCTCCTCCCAATCATTCTGTTGTCTATATTCACCCACACCCGCTTTCGTCCACACCTCACATGCACTCATGGACGGAAAGCTGCACTGCACAGCTGTTGTTTATTACAAAGACAGAATTAATCACTCCTACCTCTGTGCACCCACACTTTTTGTTTGTGTCCTTATTCACCCTTACTTAATTCAAACCTTAAATTACAAGTTAAGTTGTCTACCCATCTGTTTCTCACCAAATTTCAGACTTCTTTAGGACAAGACAAAAGCAAAAATTGCCATCTTCCTAGCACACACCATGTGCCTTAAATGGACTAATTTTAATAGGAATCCTGGAGACTCGGTTCTGCAATTGGGCTCAATGGCCCAGGTCAGGTCATACTTCAAAGTTTCTGTTTTGTCATCTATAAGATGGCAATAATAATACTTCTGTGTAAGCTTGCTGGAAGATAACAATTGGATAACAAGTATGAAAGTCAGTGAGGAACTAATCCAAAAGTAGCACTAATTTTTTCAAGCACCCATTTAGCAAGCCAACTGAGGTTCCAAATTTTACACAAGCCTCTCTTCACTGAGAAGTCAGAGCCCTGGTTTCTTGTGCTAACCTAACCCTGCTTGCTGCCTCATGCCTGTGCTCAGTGATTTCTAGTTAGGGTTCTGGTGTTCATGGGCCCTGAGTTTGCATAGCATTTACTAGCAGGAATACCCTGGTTCACTGTCCCCATCATTAAAGAACTCAACTAAACTATCACTCAGTTCTGCTAAACTTAAGAGAGGTAATTCTGGATCTCTGCCCTCAAAAAGCTAATCATCTAATGGGGAAATGAGACATTAAACTAAAAATTAAATAGGAAAACAATGGGAACCATAGGAATTCAAGACAGAATGTGGGTTTTTGAGAGCACACCGTCCAGCAATGGAATGTTTGAGGAAAGAAGGAGCTGGGTTATAGGAGGGAAGGAAGGCATGAATTCCAGAGGTATTATCAAGGAAATTCCAGCAGGATCCAGAAACCTACCTGACTGGGGTGGGAAGAAGGGCAGGAGCATATAAGGAACTGGAAAACCCAGCACCCTGGTAGTGACTGCTGGACTTGGAGAACCATTGACAAATCTGAAGTCTGCCATGTGGGAATGTGTGGGAGAAAAGATGAAGCTTGCAGTTTGAGGTGAAAATCAGGTATCTACATTGCAGGGACAATCACAAACCAGTTCTCCCCAGAAAGGCTCTGAGATGGCAATGCAGGTTTTACACAGAACCGGAGTTGAAGGGTTGAAAGTAGAATTCATCTTCCAAAAACAAAGCCTTAAGAACTCCAGAGGACAAAGAACTGGGCCTTGGGGTACATCTTCATCAACAGGGCTGAAAAAGGAAATAGAACCAATAGAAGAGACAGATGTTATCACCTCCGAAGCAGGAACACAAACAAAAGGTACAGCTCAATATCCATGGCCAAAGAGAACTTCAAGAATGATAAACTTTCAGCGAGGTTACTCACTAATGAACCTTTTGACATAAGTTTTAAAACAAGTTTCTCCTTTTCCAACACTTACAGACCTGTATTCACAGATGAGGAATCTCCCCAGGCAGGCTGGGAAGGTGCACATAATGCCATGCCACAGAACAAGGTTTCCAGAAAAAGCTCCAAGACAGAACCTTTCTGCAAGTGGCCCCATGGGCACACAGGCTAGCTCCCAGTTACCCAGAAGGAGACTATGTTAGGCTAAAGCTCAGAATATCTTACGCCAAAATATCATTTTAAAAATCCAAGCTGACTTCTTCATTCTTTTTCTCTACCCATTCTAATCCTGGTTCGATATCTCTATGGCTTGCCTTAGCTGTGAAGAATTAGAAACAAACTGCGTAAAGGAGAATTAAAAAAAAAAAAACAATTTTCACAAATTCTAGAATATCTAATGTAGTTAAGATGCCAAGAAATGGGGATAAAACAATACACAAAACAAGCCAGGTCTCTGCCCAGCTTATGGTCTGGCCAAGAAGACAATTAAGAGTAGATCAGGGTTTTCAAAAGAATATTCAGCAAGAGGATCCATCCAAACACAGGCAGTCAAGGATTCCTCTAGAAAAGCAATATTAAATTGAGTTTTGAAGGACAAGTTTGGCTTAGATGCCAATTCAAGATGAACCACAAAAAGGAACAGTTAAAATTTTTAGAGGGAAAGGGGAAATAGTGGGAAATGATGTTGGCTAAACTATATTGTTATATTATATGTACATACAAATATACAATGCATCCCACCATTATGTACAATCACAATATAGCAAAAGGCCTTTGTGTCTTACTGAAGAATATTTAGAGAACTTCTGATGTTGAAATTGGTTTCCTTGAGCAAGAAGTAGAAACTCTGGAACCTGAAGGCTCTAAGTCAATAAAGTGAGCATTCTCAAGGAAACCATTGTCTGATGAAGTTCCAAAAAGACAGCTAATGGTCAGAATATTTCCCACTGCTGCCATGATTGGCACCACATATTTCCATCAGGATACTTTGAGGTCATACTTCCAGTTGGATGATTCCTGGTTAAATCTTCTCTTCCTGGAATCTCATCATTCCCCGATAAAAGTGTACCCTTAAGGCAATGCAGCTAATGTGGTCAGAGGAACACAGAATTATGTTGCAAAACGATCCAAACTTTGGAGAAATGTGCCCTGTTCAAGTGAGAAGGGAAGACAATCTCTGTCTTTGATGGAAGGATCTTGTTGGGTAGAATTAAATACTTCCTCTTTCTTCCTCTCTTACTCAAGTTGTTAAGATCAAGTGGCAACCTGTGTATCCCCAGTCATGAAAAACTGGACATCAGATAAATATTTTCTCATGTTTGAGTCTTATTCTGGAAAGCACTTACTATAATAAGAAATAACAGCAATAAGATTTTGCAACACAATGAACATCAATTGTGCAGATAATGGTGTCCAACTGAGCAACTGGAACCAAAGACCATTGCTCTCTACAGGAAAAAGGCCCTGAGCTAACCCTGCACTCAGTCAATTCCACCCACAACTCCATTAAGCTTCTTTAGCCTCTGGTACCTCATTAGGTCTCTCTCTCTGAAATTTCCTCATCTGTAAATGAGAAAGTCGATGACTTTTTAAGGTCCCTTTTGGTACCCCAATGCAGCACTATTATGAGTAAAATCCCACTAAGAGGCAATGTATCTTTCTTACATTTTTCAATTCAAAGTCTTTGCTTTGTCTTTCTATCCATCTGTTCTTCTTACACTTTGCATAAGATATCAACTGAACAAATATTAGTTGAAATAAGTGGGCGACGAATAAGAATATTAATACATGTATATAAACTACTCCAGCTCTACTAACTCTTCTCAGTTCACAGGAAGTGGGGTGATAAAACTATTTACTTATCTGATATCCCTACAGGTAATCCAGATTAACTACTGAAGGCAAATGACTCTATTTTGCATAATCCTCACCTTGCACAATTAACACTTTGGAGGCTGTGATTTGTAGCTAATGATATGTTGAAAATAGAACAGAGATTTTTTTCTAATCTTGCCTTTGATAGATGAAGCAGAGAGTATTAAACAAAGTCACCAAAAAAGTCACTGTCTGATCCAGGACCAGGGCTCAGACTTCCAGAGGAGAGGACAAATGTTCTATTTATGTACTGCCTTTCTAGGCAAAGGCCACCAAAAGCTGAGTACTGTTTGGCCACAGGCACTATTTTTCTCTTTCATGTGATCTATTTTAGGGGGAACTTGGGTGTGTCACAGATTCACAATTAATAATCTGACACATTAACAACCAATCCAAAGAACTACTATTTGGAAATTTCTACTAAATAGAGTTAATACATGCTTTGGAAGAGTGGAGGAAAGAAAAGGTAGACCTGTGACTGCATGATAACCCAGCAGCCCACATTACTGACACTGATTTGCTCACTAAAAACTAATAATGACGATAATAGCAAACACCCACTGTGGTAATGGTCTCAGGAAAGGCCAATCTCTCCAAAAGAAGAGAGTTTCAACAAGCCACTAAATTAAATCATGAGACTCTTAAATGCCTCCCCTAATCTTAAGGCAATGGAGAGAGAGAGGAAGCAAAAAAAGGAAATGTGTTGAACACTACCTCAACACGTCTCCTATCCTAACAGACACTATCCAATGACTACAGTGTGTATCTGGGATTTGACTCATGGCCATCTTCCTTCAATCATACCATGCCACCTTACAAAATTCTAAAGCACAGCTTACCAGGGATCTTCCTTTCTGATATTTTAGTATGCCAAGCAACTGATGTGCATTCAGACCTTGTTAAAACATTCTGCTTCTTCCAGGATGTACTATGAGCCTATGCCAAGCATTGGCTTATGCTGCTTAAGAACAATTCATACTTATCTCAGGGTCCCCATAATTTGTGTTACATGGTGCCTAATTCCCAAAAGAAAGAGACAATCAAATAACCTATTGTCATTTCTTCTTAGTTTACAATTTTTTTTCATAATAGAAAGCAATATGTCTCAATGCAGAAAAACTACAGAAATATGTACAGCCAAAAATAGTTATGTATATCCCACACATAGAAAGACCAGCGAAGTCCACAGGTTTCTAAAACATAAAGGAGTCCTTATTTGGAGAAGCTCTGTCCTGACTGGGAGAAAGATGGCACCTCAGGTTTCATTCCAGGTAAAAAGAAGGCAAGTAGCTGTTTCCTGGGGAACAACTTGAGGTGAAAAACATGACATTCTGAAATCCCTCTAACACAGAAATAATGAGCCCATTACCAAGTCCAAAGAACAGAGCCAAGACATACACACATGGGCAATGAACTCAGATTTGCAGCCAAATGCTCAGGTCTTTTCTCATTTTCCATGAGCCATTTCCCCACTGACCATGTGAGAAGCACAAAGGCATTTTTATAGAACTTGCAACCATTATTCCTGGAGATACATATCAATATTGCTTTGTGTTTCCCTTAAGTAGTCAAGTGTACTTCCCTAGGTGGTAATAAGCTACCAAATGAAGCAGAAAAGCAAATGTAAAAACAAACACCCTCTCCTCACTGGACTGAACTCAGGATTATAGGCTCAAAAATTGTCATGCTCCCCACAGAAAAGAGACAGTTGATGAACTTCAGTGTCAAATTTTACCGAGATTACTTTAAAGCATATATTTTTAAAATTTAGGATCTCTTCTACTTTTTAAAATGGATTATAGAACAAGGTTTTGAAAGTCTACCAAAAATGGAAAATTATGAAAACGTAATATAATACTTGAAATATTTTACTTCACAAGCACTATTATAAACTGAAAAGGGCATCACAAATGTATGCTGTTACTATTATCTGACACAGTACAGGGGACCTGTAGAGGAGCACAAGCCTTCCCAGAACATACCCCTTCTTATTGTCAACATTAAAGAACCTAGTTCCCACACCAAAAATAACCATGCCCTAGACCACATCCCTTTAACTGCTAGGTGTGTTCATTTCTGCTATTCACATTCAGCTTAGAAAAGAGGGTTTTTGAAAAAACAATTCATAGGTACCAAAAGCAAAGAGTTTAAACGTGCAATTGGCCCTACAGGCATGTGTTGCTTGAACTGGGCCATGGCTCTCTTCTAGAGGACCAAGCCCACCAACTCTCCATCCAGCTGCCCACTGGCCATTTCCTGACAGATCCTGCCTTCCCTCTCTTCCCACACACCTGAGAACAGATGAGACTTATCCAGGGAAGTATCCCCCTGTACTGTGGAATGAAAGCAGGTAGAGCTTTGACCCTCCCTTGCACTCCATCCATGTTATTACCCCACAACTCAGCAAAGGACTGGCAGAGTCAGGAGCACTGAAATGTCCTTGAAAGTAAAAATAAAGATACTGGCTAGACACACTCCTAGGACAAAAATCTCCAAAATTAGCCAGGCACAGCGGTGCATGCATATAATCCCAGCGGCTTGGAAGGATGAGGCAGGAGGATGGCAAATTCAAAACCAGCCTCAGCAAAAGCAAGGTGCTAAGCAACTCTGTGAGACCCTGTCTCTAAATAAAATGGGGATGTGGCTCAGTAGTTGAGTGTTGAGTGCCTCTGAGTTCAATCCCTGATAAACCCCCCAGAAAAGAAAAATCTCCAAATTAGCCTCAAGCAGCAACAGAATTATAGCATGCCCAAATCTCAGTAGAAAACTTCCATTCCAGAGGAGAAGAAAAACCAGTCAGTCTTTTACATTTTTAGATCTACACTGAAGTTATTAGAGTCAGGTTCAAGTTGTCACTTTCCTAAGGTAATAATTAAGTATAAATTAGTGTTGGTACTTTGTCAACCCACTCACTTACTGGTTAGGGTTTCTGGTTGGTCAGAGTTCAAGGGGGGAAATGATCCACCCCCACATACTAATCCTAAGTATTTTGGGGAGACTCCACAATTTCTTAATACTTTGAACTAGTGAAGAGCTATGTAACCCTTAAGTTTCAAAAATCCTCAGGCATAACAGCCAAAGATAATCATTCGGAAACACTGAGTCAAGTCATTTCTCCTGAGAAACTTCTGAGAAAGTTTCTGTAGGAAGAGGCTGTCTTGCCAGATTCCTCCATACCCAAGCACTGTCCCTCCTACTTCTCAACAAGTGAATATATGCTAGTCTTTCCTAACCAACATTCTGGCCTCCACCCCTCACCACACCCTACTCTCTCCACAACAACCAGAGTGTCACCCACGGGTAAACAATCTAAGGCCCAGATACCTGCACAGTTCCCAAGCACTGCAAGACAAAATGGCAGATCTCAATAGTCAAGAGTGTGAAGACTGAAAAAATATAGACTCACTCTACATACCAGGCCTTGGCCATGAACCCATCTGCAGACCAGATGTAAAAGCCTTTCATTTCCAGAGCCCATAAGGAAAATGGACAGCCCATCCAATCCAATCTTTCTATAAAAGACAAAAATGAAGCAAGGGACAGGAGATTTCTAAAGAAATCCTTATCTCTGAGGTTAGATGAGTCTTTCTGGGCATGGACTTTGAAGAGCCTGAGAAGGGAAACAGAAGCCCAAGTCATATCAGACCCAATAGTAAGAAGCAACAGGAAACAGCACCATTTGAAAGACTAGGCACATTAGTAGTAAATAAACCACCAATTTACTTCAAAATCAAGGGTCATCTATGGCTTCAGATAATATAAACATGGTACGTTGGCACTTTTTCCTCAGGAAGAGTCCACAAAGGAAGGTAGAAACTGGGGAGAGGTGTTTTATTAAACCAATTTTCTTTCAAAAATTAATTTTTAAATTGATACATTAAAAACATAAAAAATTGTATATATTTATGGGATACTATGTGATGTTTCAATACATGTACACATTGTGCAACATTCAAATCAGGGTAAACGTTATCTTCTCAAATACTGATAATTTCTTTATAGTGAAAATAATCAAAAAAAATTTTTATAGCTTTTTGAAGTCTACAGTACATGATCCTTATCTATACTCAACCTACTACACAATACCACACCAGAACTTCTTACTCCTGTCTTAACTTAATACCTATTTACCAACCTCTCTCTTCACTATCTCTCCAGCTTCTAGTAACCACCATTCTATTATACATTTTTATCAGATCAACTTTTTTATATTCCACATATACCCCGAGGAAATTAAATCAACATTTTGAAGAGAATTTACACTCCCATATTTACTGCAGCCCAATTCACAATAATTAAGAAATGGAAACAACGTATTTATCAATTGATGGATGAATGGATAAAGAAAACGTGGTATGTATACACAAAGAAATACTGCTCTTCCATAGAAAAGAATGAGGGCCTAGGGTACAGTTCAGTGGTAGAGCACTTGCCTAGCTTGCGTAAGGTGCTGGGTTCCATTCCAGTACCACAAGAAAAACAGTGAATGAAATCCTGCTATCTGCAATTATGTGGATGTAAACCAGGGCTTGATAAATGTCTTGTCTAGACATCATATGCATGAAAGGATACACTCATTCCTCAGCTTACAACTCCTTGAACAATTTAGGACCAAGAAGAATCTAGGTTCCAGAACCAAATGCTCTGTGATCTGTGAAACGGTTTGCAAGAAGCTAATTTTTCCTAGGGAGAAGGAAAGATACTAAAGGTGATGGGAAATGCATTTAACTGACACATCAAAAGCCACTATTGCTCATCTGAAATCTCTGGACAGCTATAGGAAAGAAAGTTTTCTGCCTAGGATAGTTCATGACATTCTGTAGGTTTTGCTGAAAAAGTAAGATGAAAAGCTTTTCCTGATGCTTCTGGGCTAAGAATGACTAACCAGGCTGACCCTGTACAACAAAGTCATGGAACACATCAAAGAGTCTGTCTTATTAGGCAATACAAACACACTTAAAACTCATTACTCTCATCAATAACGTCATCAAACTTTTTTTCTCCCCATGGTGGTGCTGGAGATTGAACCTAGGAGCACTCTACCACTGAGCTACATGCCCAGGCTGTTTTATTTTTTGAGACAAATTCTTGCTAAGTTACCCAAGTTGGCTTTGAACTTGTGATCCTCCTGCCTCAGCCTCCCCAGTAGCTGGAACCAGAGGCATGCACTACCACACCTGACTCATCAAAGCATTTATTAAAAGCCTGATTACGGAGCCTATCTTAGGGAGTGAACTGAGGGAGTTCCAAGGTACCTAAACCACTCTTGCTCATAAAGTTTATAATGTGGGAAAGGGCATTGAGGGATCATCTAATTTTAAAATGAAAAGATTTGGTTAAATTAAAAAATTGAAAGCTAAATAAATTAAAAATTAAAATAACACTATTAAATAAAGGTATAAATAAGCAATATTACACTACTTATGATGAGAAGCTGATGGCCTAGAGCCAAAGAGAACAATGAGTCCATTCATTCATTAATTGCTATCTCATTATTTGGGAGTGCTGTTGACAGTGCTATTGTTCACTTTAATTATTTTTGGCTTAAACTCTTTAGCCCTTGTGAAAATCATTAGTAAGAATGTGTTTGAATTTCTCACACCTAGCTCGGGTAGTATCTCCACATACCTTTGATACTACTAATGAAGGCCCAGGGTCTTTCTTAAGCGAACATATGATTACAGTCACAACAGAGCTATAAACAAGACTCTGATTCATGCCTGGCTTCTCCCCACTGCTGTCCTTGGCATGCTGTGCTAACATTTGATTTAAAGTCATAGGTCAGGTATACAAATACAGCCTTACAGAAGCCTGGGGAGAGGATGTGTGGAAGTTTCTCATCCAAGACTTGGAGAAGATCTCATTGGTCAGATAAGGGCCTCCAGTTGCTAAAGAGCGAGCTGTACTCAGCCAGTTGCTCTAATAACACGAAGAAAGGAAAGCAGAGAAATAAGAATATAGTTCATTGGCATGCTAAGAAATATCGCAAGGGTCTGATGTTAGAATCAAAGATTGTGTTACCACAATTCCATTATCTCAGAAGCTCTCAGAAAAGTCATCTAAAATAGCTTAGTCTCAGGCCTAAATTAAATCATATCTTGAAATGAGCTAAATCAAAGGTCATTCAATTCTCATAAGTCTATGACTAATCTATACAAAACGTAATTTCAGAAAAATAATCATTTGATTTTTTCTTATTTAAGTCTCTGAAAAATATACATTCTCAACTCTAAACTACCACCCCCTTCCTTACTGTAATGTAAAGTTCAAACTAATACCAAACCTAAATAACTCATGATTTTCTGTCCATTCGACTTGCCCTACAGTCTCTGGACATAAAGAACCACGGCTCTTTTCCAAAGTGCTCCCATCCCACACTGCTTAGTCCCCTCAGCTTTATACTGGAACACTCAGGCATCTTTTTAGCTGGTCTCCATGTCCCCAGGCTTTATTTTACAATCTTTCTAAATATACTTTCCATCTTCTCATTCTCTGACTCAAAAACCTTCAAGGATCCAGAATATAAAGTTAAATTCCAGTCAGTACCCCTGACAAATTAAACTGGGCACCAACTCACTTTTCTGATCAAATATCTACTCAACACACACTGCCATAGAGTCAATGTACAAGAAATACACTCTGTCCACTTTGGCCTCTCTTCTCTACTTACCCTATTCCTACAGCTGGTGGTGACAAGTTTGGCTCAAGAGCCAGGCAGCCCTGCTTTTGATTTTAACTCCACCACTAAATAACTTGTGTGACCTTTGACAAATTTCTTTAACCTCGATAAGCCTTGGTTTTTCCACCTGCAAACCAGAGATAATAATAACACATATCTCATAAGGATACCAGGAGAATTAATTGAGATAATTCACGTAAATGCTTAGCCTGGTGCCTAGAAAGTAGCACATACTCATTGCTCACTTTTTAAATTATTAAATTACATTAATTCTTTGTAGTTTTTTAAGGCAAGACTCAAAACTGTACCTGAAACTAGGAACTTAAGAATACCTCTTCAAATTTCTACTGCACTTCAATTTCCAAACACAATTTAGCAGTAAACAGCTCTCTGTTTTTTTCAAGCTCATTATTCTTGTTTTTTTCTACCTAAAATAGAAGTTTCTTGAGAACATGAACTGTGTGTTATTTTCTGTATCCCCTTTAGAACTTATTTCAGGGCCAAGCACATAACTGGCACTCAATTAATAGTCTCTAACTATCCCAAGTACAAAAATATCTCCCTATTCTAAGCTCCTCTGTCCATTCCATTAGATTCTATAAACTACTTATTTGGCATTTATAAATGCCTTATATCATCATTTAAACTTTAGTGTTAAAATGAAAGCTCAACTGAGTACCTTAAAAGGACAGGAGTTCTATTTTTTTATCTGATTCTCTTCCGTGGAGGCTTCAATCAAAAGAACCTTGGGCGCTTTTAACAATTATTAATTGCCAGGCCACACTCCCAGGGGTTCTGATTTAATTGAGCTTTGGTGGGCTTGGTTATTTGATTGTGCAGCCAACATTAAGCAGTAACTCATCACCAAGCAGAAACTTTAATTTACCACATCCTGGCTGATTCCTGGCTGGTACACCTGTGAACTATAATGAAACTGTTTCTGGATTAATAAATCTATTTTTTTCTAAACTTTCCTTTCCATGGGCTTCGTCTCATTTCTTACTGTCCTCTTCCTGAATCCACCCACCATATCAGCCCACAACTCAGTTACAGAGTTGCCACTGAAGCTTGGCTCCCCAAAGATGTAAGTGTAATTTGCTGACTATAACTTTACCATGTCCATGTTATCCTCAGTCACATCTATTCTCTGTCATGCCTTTAGACACTCTGCTCCATGTGGCATGTCACCAGAGCATTGAGAGACTGTGGAATCCCCGAACTGCAGAACCAGTTCAAGCCAGTCCAAGAATGTACTTGGAAAGAATCTTGTTATAATTCAAGCTCTTCTATAATGTAGTCACACAGCTTATACCGTGCTGAGAATATGATTTCAACAGTCAGGATCCCCAGGAGTTCTGGGTTGGGCACAGCGAGGAGGAGCAAAAGGCAGAAAAGTTCAGTAGACTCCTGGGTACCCCGAAATCAACCCCCCAGCAGCTCAGCTCTCCCAACTCCACCTACCAGCAGAAACATGGGAGATTCTTCTCCAGAGAAATAAAACTGCCACAGCAAAAGATCTACTGGCACTGTATTTATGGGTCCTCCAGTAACAGCCTGCTCCCTGCCTGGATACCCTATGGTGAAGTCTACCCATTGAGGGGGTGGCAGGTATACATATTCATTCATTCGGGCACACAGACCTTCCAACTCAGTGACTTAGAGTTTCACTTTCGACTATGAAGAGACAGTCCAAGTCACTAAACTTTGCGGAAAGCCTCAAACATGAAAGACCAAAATCAAACGAAGGGTGGAGGGATTGGTGTAATTACAAACAATTCAGGGAGTAAAAGGAAAAACTTATAAAGCTATCAATAGCCAAGCACAGTGGGGCACACCTATAATCCCAGCTACTTGGGAGGCTGAGGCAAAAGGATCACAAGATCAAGGCCAGTCTCAGCAACTGAATGAAACCAACCTCATTCTCAAATTAACAATAAAAAAGGCTGAGGATGTAACTCAGTGGTAGAGTACTCCTGTGTTCAATCCCTACTACTGCAAAAAAAAAATGTTTTAAAAAAGAAAGAAAACTATCAATAATATCCTCCAAGAGATGAGGAAAAAAATATACTGTATTCATGTAATAGGATGCTATTTTACAAAAGGAACAATTAGAAACAAGAATGAACTTTTGAATAAATAAAAATATGATAGCTGAATTTTTCAAAACAGAAAACGAGTTAAAAGATAAAGTTGGGGGGGATCCAACATGGCGGCCGGCAAGGAAGCAGCACTTTCAGTATCTCCACATTAACCGGATCAGAAACACCCATTAAAACAGCTACATTCTACCTACTGAGGAACTTCTAGCAAAATTCCGCTGAAAGGAGACCTGCCAGGAAGTAGTAAGTCATATTAGAGGTGACAGTTGGCCCCAGACAAGTGAATCTTGGCCGGCCACGCGGGCGCAGAGGTCCAATCCCGCAGCCACCGCCCAACCGGCTCTGCAAGCGGCCCCCGGCGGCCCGGGGCAGCGAGAAGGGTCCCCGCCTGGCCCGGC
>NW_026000243.1:6308486-6363774 GCF_001458135.2 Marmota marmota marmota | reverse complement strand
GAGAGAATTAAAACAACAGCAGATGGGGTAGAGAGGGAAGATGAGAGGGAAGGGGAGGGGGGATAGTAGGGGATAGGAAAGGTAGCAGAATACAACAGTCACTAATATGGTATTATGTAAAAATGTGGATGTGTAACCGATGTGATTCTGCAACTTGTATTTGGGGTAAAAAATGGGAGTTCATAACCCACTTGAATCAAATGTATGGAAGATGATATGTCATGAGCTGTGTAATGTTTTGAACAACCAATAAAAAAAAAAAAAAGGAAAAAAAAAGATAAAGTTGATGAAAAACATAAAAAGTGACTAAAAGTATAAGGATAGATAATATAATATTAATAACAGTACAGAGAAAATATATATATATATAAAATAATATTAACAACAGTGTCAGGTACCATTATAAACATTTATATTTAATTATGAATGTACATTCTATTGTTTGGATCTGGAATGTTCCCAGTGGCCCTTGTATTGAAGGCCTGGTTGGTTTCTCAATCTATGGTACTATTGGGAAGTAATGCAACCTTTAGGAGGTGGGGCCTAGTGGCCTAGTGTAATTACAAGGAAGTTAGGCCCTTGGGGGGCATGCCCTTAAAAGGGATATTGGGTCCTTGGCACCTCCTCTTTCCCTCTTACCCTTCTGGTGCCACAAGGTAAGAGTCTCCTTTACCACACACTCCCACCATGATACACTGGGCCTCCACATGCCCCAAAGCAACAGGCAAACCAATCATGGACTAAAACCTCTAAAACCATGAGCCAAAACAAACCTTTTCTCCTTATAAGTTGTTTGTCTTAGTTATTTTTGTCACAGTGACAGAAAACTAGCACAGTACATTTACATTTTCATTTGATTCTTATGACAAGGTAACATCAATACCTTCATTTTATAGATGAGGTTATGAAATCCCAGGTAAGTTAAATAACTTGTCTAAGGTTCTAAGATAGCACACAGTAGGGTCAGGATACAAAGTAATGTGAAGACAAAGGCAAGAAAATTAGTGGATCAACCCAGGACTTAAAATATCCAATTAATAAAAGTTACAAAAAGAAAAGAAGGAAAAGGAATGGAATAAATTATAAAAGAAAGAGTGTAACAAAATGTTTCAAAATTGAAGATGATTTAGAACTATACCAGATGCCCTTCACAATGAGTGAAAATAGTTACTGAAAGTGCACAATTATTCTAAAATTTCAGCAAACTGAGAATATAAATAAAATCCTAAAAGTTTCCAAGGAGATGGGGACAAACCAGTCCACATGCACTTTTGATATAATAATACAAGCATCATTAAAGAAAACAACTACTGGTAAAAGTTTCCTTAAGCCAGAACTTAACTTTTACCAGCTCTTCCAAAGTTATCACTTCCCAAAATGGTGACTGGTGAGCAATTACTCCATCAAACATATCCCATTGTTGCTGAAGCAACTAAAAGATGTTCCGGTTTTCAAAAAAGACGAGTCTATGGTTCAGTCAGCTTAACTACCAAAACCTTGGAGTATGATGTGGTAGTGGGGAGGGGGTTGTTCCAAAACAAACTGTCAAAAAATTGTACTTGAGTCTGTCTGAGAGAGCAAGAGCGAAAGAGGGGATTATTAGTAAATTGAAGAATTCACTAAAGTGCTCAGTTCCCCCTACATTTAGCTTGCCTTCTGATAGAATATACAAACTACCTCTAGCATCCTTAAACTCAAGACAGGGAAAGGCAGGCAGGATAAAAAACAAGAATCCCACCTTCAAGAATAGCATGAAACTCCAGAATATCGTGTCTTTCAGAGCCAAGGAAGTTTTCCCATTCTACTTCAATTTGTGAAATGTAAATTATTAAAGGAAGAGAGGTTGCTCAAAATTTACTTGACTCCTCTAAAATCTCTTGCAACGTATGTCCCAGCCCCACTAAGTCACTCCAGATTCTAGATGGTGAATCCAACTCCCCTTTGATTAGGCTAAAGCAACAAAGGTCACTGCCTATCTCTCAGGGGTCATGTTCAAACCTATCAGTGGGAGTTCATGTGGAAGGAAACCCTCCCATTTAACAAATAGTCAGAAACACTCATTGAGCCCCTCTGGTAGGCAGAATAGACATGGTCTCTCTTCTCAGGGAGCTTACTCTACAAAGAGAGAGTGGGAAAAAAATAATCCAATAAATAAGTATGTAAATAAACGTAGCTTCACAAGTACCATGAATGAGATTTCTATGGTTTGGATAAATATCTCACAAAGGTCCATGTGTTAAAGGATTTGCCCCTAGAGGATGCTACTGGGAGCCTCTAGGAGGTGGGGCCTTGTGGGAGGTGCTTAGGTGAATAGGAGTGTATCCTGGAAGAGGAGAATGGGACCCCTGTACCTTCCTCTTTCTCTCTTGTTCATACTGGCCAAAGTTTTGCTATGCCACATGCTCTGTCATAATTCCTCCACCTGTCTCACCACAGGTCCAAAGCAATAGGATCCACCAATTATGGACTGAAAACTCCAAAACTGTGAGCCAAAATAAACCTTTTCTATTTACAAATTGATTATCTCAGGTACTTTGTTATAGTAACAGAAAGCTGACTAAGGGCTGGGGTTGTAGCTCAGGGGTAGAGTACTCGCCTAGCACATTTGAGGCACTGGGTTTGATTCTCAACCCCACATAAAAAATAAACAAATAAAATAAGGTTATTTTGTCAATCTACAACTAAAAATATTTTAAAAAGAAAAGAAAGCTGAATAATACAGAGATAAACAGAGTTGAATGATAGAGAACATCTTGAGAGGTTAAGTGAGTGGGAAGGCCAGGATAAATAAGTCTCTACCTTGAAAAGACATTATAGAAGAGATCTGATGGTTGAGAAGACCCTGCCAGAGAAAGACTATTCCAGACAGTGGAACAGCATTCATAAAGGAGCAGAAACAGAGAAAATTGCAAAAGTGGATGTGAATGAACACAACAGGAGTTTGGAGAGACAGGCAGGGGTCAGGCCACACAGAATCAGGCAGGTACTGTGAGACCAACACATTGCTCACTGACCATCCTAACCCAGGTTGATTAATAGCTATCTTTCGAGGCACGTTAGGGGGCTTGGTCATTGTTCTATGATTCCTTTTTAGATATTTTTATCTTAAATTTGTGTAGAAACAAAATGGTATCCTTAATCAACTCTTCCATGCTCCAAACAAAAGTAGACATAATCAGGATTTTGACACCTGGAATGGGCTAAATCAACAGATCTGAATATCTCCTCCAATGGCTTTGGGGATACAATGCACTCTCTCGAGCACAGCCTGCACTGCTCTTCCGGCCTCTCTGGTTTCTCCACTCATCGTTGAACCTACTGTTCTAGTCACACGTTCAGTTCTCCAGATACCCCAGGCCTTTTCCTGTCATGTGCGCCTGCAAATGTTCTGTTTGCCTAGTTCTCTTTCTTCGCCTGGTTAGCTTTTCTTTGTACTACAGGCGTTCACTGGGGTACAAAGTCCAGGAATGCTTCTTTGACACTCTCCCCATCCTCTTCCATTGCAAGCGGGGGAAGTGGCCTTCTCTGTGGTTGCAGAGAACCATGCATACATTTCCATCGCAGCACTTAGCACAATCTATTGGTTATTTCTGTTCATGTATCCAAACTGAGCTTGAATCCAGAAATTGTATCTTGATCCAGAAGTATGCTCAAGGTTTACTAAATGAGTAAGTCTATTAAATAAATATAACATGGAAAGTATCTGATTAAACAGCTGTTTATGAAGTGAGGGTGGGTGAAAGCAGGAAGAGAAAGACAAAGAAAAGCTACATGGTTTATGGAAACTGATCAGAGTGAGGAGTGAGGGAGACAAATAAAGGACCCTACGAAGCTCCATGAGTGTGTGAGGAGGCAAATGGTGGGCCCATTAAATAACTGCTAGATGTCAAAAGAAAGAGGTCCTTGGGAGAGAGGGGACAGGAAAGAAGACGAGTTTGGTTTCAGACTTGCAAACTTGATTATCCAAGTGTAAACTCCTCACTCTGTCAGATAATCAACTCCTGCTGTCCTCCCTGCCCAGCGAGGGCAGCCTCCTCTTGGCGTATTGGAGACGGTATTTTATTATACTCTGCAGATGATCCTTGACTTACAGTGCAGTCAGGTCCCAATACAAACATCATAAATGGAAAATATTATATGAGAAATGCACTTAATTCACATAACCTACCAAACATCAGGCTTAGCCTAACTTGCTTTAAATGTGCTCAGAACACTAATATTAGCAAAATCATCTAACACAAAGCATTTTTTATTATTTATTTATTATTTAAAATAAATAAAGTAGCTCCTGTTACTTATTGAATAGTGTACTAAAAGTAGAAAACATGGGGGCTGTAGCTCAGTGATGGAGCACTTGCCTAGCATGTGTGAGGCACTGGGTTCAATCTTCAGCACCGCATATAAATAAATAAATAAATAAGTTACTGTGTGTCCATCTACAACTAAAAAAATTTTTTTTTTAAAAGAAATAAAGTGAAAAATACAATGGTTGCATGAGATAGCTTTTGCACCACTGTAAAGTCAAAAAAAAAAAAAAAAGTCCTAAGTCTGAACATATAAGTTGGGGGCTTTCTGTAACTGTAACATCTCCTGAATGATCTATGTCCATGGGAAGGAAATGTTTTTGCCCAAATACTCTGAGGCCTTAAACCCCTTGGGTCATTAAAAGACTGGATTTCACTGTATTAGATGGAAATCACTCTTGGACGAAGTGATGGTCATAAGGATGCAAAAGACAGATCAAGAGGGTCCATATATGAATGTATATATAACCCACATATTTTTTACATACTTCCAAATTGCATTGTTTATGCAGCTGTTCACAAACTCAGCTTCTCTGTTTATTTTTGTCCTTAAAAGAAACAGAGAAGAGAGTTCTGCCTATTAGGCACAAAGAGATCAAAGGGTTCCCTAACCAGCCTGTGAGAGTGCCCCACTCAAGACTTCCATCTGAGCAGAGATCAAAACGAGACTGCTGCCCTCGGAATGGCTCCCCCACCAGAAGGCCTGTGATGGCACCTGTTGGGATCTTCCTTTCACTGCTCCCACCAAATGGAAGGCTTTGTGCTTTCCTGGGAGTGAAACATGAAATAACATTGAAGCTCTCCAAAGGCGCTCCCACCAGGTTTATTAAGACAACATTACTATCA
The DNA here is from genome assembly GCF_001458135.2 of Marmota marmota marmota. Lineage (NCBI taxonomy): Eukaryota > Metazoa > Chordata > Mammalia > Rodentia > Sciuridae > Marmota > Marmota marmota. The sequence continues at coordinate 6,358,624 of NW_026000243.1, read as the reverse complement.
CAAAGCAGGTAGCATCAGTGTTCCTTTATAAGCAAAGGGAAGTGGGGTTAAAAATAAAAGAAGAAGAAGAAAGAAAGAAACCAAAAAGGTCAACTGACAAACTAAAGGTTACCCAGCAATTTGTAGGAGGACCTGGGAAGTAGGCAGATGGCAAACACTTGCTTTCTCTCTTGGGCCAAGAGGAAAAAGTTGACACCCTCTGTGTTTTCTTTTTCCATCCCTAATATGTCACCCTTTTAATTGGCTCTAACCACCTGAGGCAAGACTCTAGAGTGACATTTATTCCCAGCACCATTTTGGTTGGCGCAGGAAACAGGTGTGCCCTTGTAAGCTGTGAATGGCACATTGTTCATCCCTGCAGCCTGTGGCCTCAGTCACTGCTCTCTCCAAGCTGATTGGGGTTTGCTTCAGGATGTGACAGTGGCAATGAGTGCTATAACAAAAACATCTGTGTGGTTTGGGGTTTTGATATCCCCTTTTTTTGGAAATTTCAGAGTGAAATCATAATGGATTCTCTCTCATGGAATCTGCGATTGAATTGTTACGTAGAGTAGGTTTCCAGTCCAGAGCCCTAACCCTTGTTTTGGTGCTGTCCTTAAACCCACTGACCTTTCTATGCCTTCGGAAAACAAGTTGTCATGTGATCCAAACTCCAACTGCAGTGGAAGCAACCAAGACTATCTCGGTAAGAAACAGGGTGAGGGCTAAGTTACTGCTTTCCCATCCAGGTACTGAAAATTCCACCTGCAGGTAGCAGGAAATGCTAGTCCATTATATGATAACCCTAAAATGGACAGTGAGGTGGGAAAACACTTCCAGAATGCATTGGCAGGACATGTGTGAGACATGATAGACACGGTCAGGCAGGTTGAGAAATGAAAGTCTAAGAGTGAAGGCTCAGAAACCAGGAGCCTAACACAGCCTCGCAGATGGACTGTGAATACCATCCAGGGACAGACACGGATTTCACACACTCCTTTAAATATGAGCCAACCCAAGGGATCACACAACTTCCATGATAAAAATTAAGTTTGCCACACTGCCCTCTTAAATGCACTCCTGTCTTGTAGAAAAGACGTAATGGAAAGAAACAATTTTGAAGTAAATGATTGACATTGACCACCATCCCAAATAGCCAACCCTTGACTAAGAAACCTAAAGAGACTGAAAGACAACATCAAGCTGGGAACTGTGTAAAGCAGTGGATCTGCAGACCAGGTCTTCTCAACAGAAGTATTGCTGCCCATTATTCCAAGGACATTTTAGCTTTCTACCACAGTTTTATTATAATGACTATTTCTCTAAACATGCATTTGCACACAGAAATCATTTGCAAGTGCTCTCTCCTCCCCTGAGCAACTTATTTACTGCTTCTGTTTGGTCTTCATTTGGCCTAGTCACTTCCTCCCTGGAAGGTCTTAGTTTTTGATAGACTTTAAGCTCCTCAAGGACAAGGACTTGACTTGTGGAGTTTTTGTGGTGGCTGTGTGCTTGTTTTGGATCTCTCAGTGTCTACAATGGTGTCTTAACCTCCTTCAGACAGTCAGTGAGCAGCTGTTGAGTGACTGATTTCTCCTGTAGAGGGCTCACTGGAAACCTGAGACAAAAGGAGTTAGTCAGTTAAACTTCTGACTGCTGATGTCTCTCCCTCAGCACTTACAAACATAGTAGAGTGATCCCTTTAACTTCTGAAACACTAAATTTCACAAAAATGGTTTTTTCATAAGTAGCCCACTTTTCTCTTTATTAAAGCCTATAAATGAAAGGGCACTATTATTGGTCCTTTCACAGAGATAGGGAAGTCGTGACATTCTGATATTAAATGACCTTCCTATCCTGCACTGATTTTTGCATTCACCTTTCCATTCACTCAAACATCTGCTGGCCACTTGCCATGTCTGTATGTCCGGGTACAGTACAGCTGATAGCTTATTACACACTTTCTCATCTAATAACCCTAACAATCCTATGTGTAGTGGGTATTAGTGTGCCCTTCTCAGAGGTGAGGAAACAATTACTCAGAGTGTCTAAGTAATTTGCACATGTTAACACACTAAGGGACTAGGAATTCAAACTAAGTCTGTGCCTCCAAAGCTGTAGCTATTATTAACGTACAATGATGCCTCTCAAAGAAACCTCAGTACAGAATCTGAAAGCAAAGCTTCACGACTCCAGAGCAACAGTCATTTCACAACATCTAACACTGCAATAATTTATATTTGTTCAAACACTTCTATGTAAATAGATTGTCTCTGCATGATTGTTTCTTCTTTTAATAATAAATTGTCTTTGACTGGGGTTGTAGCTCAGTGGCAGAGCGCTTGCCTTGCACACATGACGAATTGGGTTCAATCCTCAGCACCACATAAAAATAAATAAATAAAATAAACTAAAAACAAAATTTAAAAATTAAATTTAAAAAAAAGAAGAAAAATAAATTGTCTCCCAGCAGCTCAGGAAGCTAAGGCAGGAGGATTGCGAGTTCAAAACCAGCCTCAGCAATGGTGAGGCACTAAGCAACTCAGTGAGACCTTCTCTCTAAATGAAATACAAAGTAGGGCTGGGATATGGCTAAGTGGTCGAATGCCCGAGTTCAATCCCTGGTACTCAGAAATAAATAAATAAATAAATTGTCAACCACATGTGGTAGAAATTAGCCTTTATTTCTTTAAATGCTCATTGTACTCATTATAAACCTTCACCTACAAGATGCCCTGGCTAATTCTATTCAAATGGATCAAACTTGCATTAACCACTATGTATAAAATGCAGGCTAGAGTTAGTTGCTCTTTCTTCTTTTTATGTGTCTTTTATCACTCTATAATCAATATGACCTTTTTCTGTCCACAAAACTTCATCATCAAATTATTGAAGTCTGAAATATTTATTTAAGCACTCAAAGAAATAAAGCCACTTTATTGTGACTTTGATTGCAATTCTTCTGGTCTCTTCTAGGGCCCACTATTATCTATTATCCAACTTCTTCAGAAATCTCAACCACTCTACATTTCTTTAAGCCAAAAGGCAGATGCTCAGCTTTCTGCCATACTTAAATATGCTTTCTTGACTTATATCCCTATAAACAATTTCTATTTATCCTACCTTAGCCAAGTTTCTGGCAAGTCTATATTATTTCTACTTCCTCAATTCCCATTAACTCCTAAATTTACTGCAGTGTTGAGTCTGTCCCAATCATTCCAGTGAAAATATGTCAACAAGTTATATTATTATATTGTGTGTATATATGAAATGTAACAACAAATCCCACTATTATGTACAATTATAATGCACCAATAAAAAATGTGAAGGTCGCCAACAACCATTTCTAGATCCAGGAGTTATCTGCAAGAGTGCAACGTGGGTTTGCATTTCTCACAAGCTCCCAGATGCTGCTAGTGCTGCTGGACCCTGGACCACACTTGGAGTAGTGCTGCTCTAAACACCTTAAGTCTTTATTCAGTTGAATCCCTCAGGTGCATTTAATCGATTGGTCATTTATTCTTTTTGAAATTTTCTTCTTGCAACTCTTCTGGTTTTCCTTTAATCTCTCTGGCTGTGGTCTTACTTAGCAGTTGTAAAGGGATACAAGCACATTAGAAGTTGTAAAGGGATACAAGCACATTATTTCTTTAAATAATTCTTTCCTGTTTGTTAAATTCTGGGATTCCCCAAGGTTCCATCCTTGACCCTGGTTCATCATCTCTTGCTAGGATGACAGCTAAAGCCTCCTAACAGGCTCTCCTGCCATCAGTCTTGTCCTCGCCAAAGTCATCCTCCACAATGATTCTTCACAAACCCAAATCCAATTATATTATTCCCTTGCTTAAAGCCATCTGGTGATTCTCCAGAGTCTGTAGAACAAAACCTCCATGGAACAGCCTCTCCTTTCCAATCTCACCTCTCAACACTTTCTCTTTATACTTTAGGTTCTATTAATATTGACCTGCCCCTAGTTTTCCAAAACACATTCTGCTGTTTCAAGTCACTTCATCTTTGGTCACATTTTTTTTCCACTTCTCAGAATGTGCCCAGATTTACCCCCAGGAGTCTTATTCTCCTGGCTAATTCTTATTCATCCTGTAAGATTCAGCTCAGGTTTTCACAACCAAAAAACATTCTGTAGCATCTTCCTGTTCCCTCCTGCTCAGACTGGATTAAATCCCATCCTTTGTACTCCCACAGGACCTCTGTTCCCATGGCCTCTTTGACAGAACTCTCCAGAGTAGTTACACTGACTTCTAATGTGCTTGTATCCCTTTACAACTGCTAAATTCTATGTGGAAATAATTCATCTTTATAGCTGCTCCCTCAACCTGGCATAGAGGAGGCGCTCAACGAATGTTTTCAGAGCTGATCTAAGCCTCCATTTCTCCTCTACCAAATGAAAGTGGTTATGAGTCATAAGTGTCCTTCAGCTATCAAGGTCTGTGGTTTCAGTCAAAGAGAGGAGAAGCTGGCTTATTACTGAGCTCGGGCTGTGGTTCAGTTGTGGGTACCTGCCTGGCAATTCTATTTCTAGTCCTGAGAGAGAGAATTTTTTTTTTTCCAAAGAAGGGAAACCCATGTCACTCTAGGTTTCATTACACTGGTCATACCCTGACCTTCCAAGGGAGCAAAGATGAGAAGAAAAAATATGAATTTATAAAGCAGCAATAAGTCAATACTCAAAAACTACAAAAATATACAGCATTCACCCTAACAGTCTTTACTATACAAATATTAAGTTAAGTTTGTGTAGGTTTAAAAACAACTTGTTAAACATGAATTTGAAATCATATTATCATGAACGTATGTCATGAATACTAGGTCAAACACAAAGACATATATGACACTATATATGAGACAATATATATATATATACATATATAGTGATCAATAAATATTTATTTTATCACTAAGTATATTTAGTGATAAAAAAAATAATTACCTTGCAGGTCAGGAGATCCTCAGCCACCAAGAATTGTTCAATTATATTCATCACAGCATTCAGGAAAAGAAACTTGATTTAGAAATGTTCTGCCTCTGCTAGAGCATTCGTTTTATCCTGCCTGTTCATCTCACCAGTCTTGGTTTTGAGGCTGCCTCCCCTAACTGTTCCAAGTCCCAGTTGGATGAGGTACCCCTCAGCACACCCACCTTCCCCCATCATGGAATCTGTCATATGACATTGTACTGGTAACTGCAGATTTACTTGTCTCCATCTCCCACAAGAACGAGGGTAGGGACTTAACACTCATATCACAGTCACTTCTCTAGTCCTAGCACAGCACCTGGGGAGGGGTTAAATGCTCAAGAAAAAAAAATTTAATGAACTCTAGTTGAAATGATAAGGGCTATTAGCTTTTTGTTGTTGTTGTTTTAATCATAAAGTTCAATGTGGATCACTCCATCACTCAAGGGTTAAATTTAATTCACTAAAGTTTTAATGCAGGTACACGTTAAGAATCCCTTTACTAAAAATGTTTGGAACCAAAAGTGTTTTAGATTTCAGAGTCTTTCAGATCTTGAATCATTTGCACAGGCTTTACCAGTTGAGAATTCCTAAATCTAAAATACTCTAAAACCTGATTTTTTTTTTTTTTTTTTTGGTGGTTGTACTGAAAATTCAACTCAGTAGTGCTCCATCATTGAGCTACATCCTCAGCCCTTTATATTCTTTATTTTGAGACAGTCTCTCTCTAGTTACTAGGCTGGCCTCAAACTTGGCAATCCTCCTGTCTCAGTTTCCCAAAGTAGCTGGATTACAAGTATGCACTGCCAAGCCCAGCTCAAAACCTGAAACTTTTTTAAAGATTTTTTTTTTAGTTGTAGATGGATACAATACCTTTGTTTTATTTATTTATTTTTATATGATGCTGAGGATCGAACCCAGTGTCTCACATGTGCTAGGCAAGTGCTCTATCACTGAACCACAACCCCAGCCCTAAAACCTGAAACTTTTTGAGTAAATGTTTCAGATTTGGAGAATTTCAAATTTCAAATTTTCAGATGGTCAATACATTTTTGTTCAATACATTTCATATGAGGGATGGTATACATTTCTGATAATGTTTAAAATTTTGATTTTGTATAAAATCTCCCCCCCAAAATTACAGTCATCTATACAATTTCCTGTGCATAAAAAGAGGCAAGCTAACTCACTAATAATTTTATTTCCAAATGCGTCAACACTTTTAAATAATACTATAAACATTTTTAGAGCATTTTACAGTATCTGCAAGCCTAGGTCAGATTTTTTCCAAAAAAGATGTTTAATATGAGTTATATTTGGTGTCTAATTCTTTAAGTTTCTTATCACTTCCAACTCTAAAAGTTTTTTAAAAAGTTTTGCAGCTCTTATCATCAATCTTTTGGGACAGCCAAGGGCAGGAACTACCCTGTCCTTACGAAAGTTTAACTTGAGAAGAAAAGAATGGCTGATGTTCCACAGCAGGGTGTAAAGCTCTGTGAGCTGGATGGACTCTTGCTGGTAATTCCACCAGTCTTTCCTCTGGGGTATCACAGGGCTAAAGGTTCAAGGGTTCCGGTCTTAGAAGACATAGTCATTGTCTACAACTGCAAGTTCAAATCCCATGTCCCATAGCTCTCAGTGCCCTCATCAAATTCCAGCATATTCTATTACTGCAGTTCCTTTTTCATGTTCAAGCTGTTGTGAAGAGTTGCTATGCACTGTTTAACAGCTGCCATATAGCCCCCCTTCCCCCGCCCAATAGGTTACACTTCAGTCTTGTAGATTAATTTGAAATGAACCATTATCCCTCATGATGAAGCACAATCAAAAGGAACTTAAAGAAATTAAAAAAAAAACAGCAAACATTTTATGATCCATAAATAAGGACCTAATTTTAAGAATTCTCAATCTGGAGCAGATTTTTCCAGATAATATAGTCTCTTAGCTCAATGTGACATATTAGGAAGTCCTTAGATGGAAAAAAAAAAAAAGTTGTTAAGGGGCTTGGGTGGAGCAGCAACTTCTGAAAACCTCAGGCTTGTAAGGGGGAACCCTAGTCAGGAGAAAGTTCAGTTGCACACAAGAAGCAGGGGGATGTTAAACAAGAGAAAAACAAAGTGCCTACACAGCAAGAAAAGTATTATAAAGGAACACTATGTAGACAAATCTCAACAATTTAGTAAGGTTCAAAACCACATTGTTTTTAGCACCTACTAAGTGCCAGGATATATGCTAGATGCCAGGGATAGGGATTGAGAAAGGCATAATCCTTGCCTGGGGCCCATAGAAGAGATAATCAAATAAAAAGAATGTCAATTCAGTGTGTTAAATAAGCTGGTGCTGCTGAAGTCCAGGGAAAGAGGATGCTGGTGTATGATTCTGGCAATCACTATTCTAGATTCTTGCACATTGTAGTCTCTGCCTTTTGTTGCAGAAACATAAATAAATATGTAGAATTTTTTAAAAATTTTATTTCACAGACAAAATCTTTTCCATAGAAGATTCAAGAGATTTGACTCATTCAATGCCTACAGCAAACCCAGGAGCATAGGTGATTTTACACCTATTTCACAGTTGAGAAGGAAAAAGCAGCTTGTCAAAGTTTTTGAGCTGCTTCCCCAGGTCACCAAGTGTATGGCAGGCTGGAAGTTGAATCCTCGTAATTGGGTTATGTTCCTATTAAGTTCTTAAAACACACTTTAAGTGTTTGAAGATTGTTCCTGAAGGAGAGGAGAAAGTCAAAACCAATCTCCTGGCAAATGCAGAGCTCACCAGCTCCCAAGGGATTAGAGGAATGAATTTCTTCCATGCTGAACCATAGCTATTTCAGGATGGGAGCACAGGGAAAGAGCTGGATATGGCCCTGGAGGGGTGTGACAGGGAGGGTCAGGGGAGATTCCAAGAACATGAAAAGCCTCACACTCAGCCCCAAACACATGGACCTCTTTGCCCACTAACCCAGCCTAATCCAAATGACCTCATTAAGATGTCTCTTGCAAAGCTGCCATTTCCTTAAGAAGAAAAGCGCCAGGACAGTGTGTGGACAAGCTGTGGAGATGCCTGTGCCATTATTTGTTGACACAATAGCAGAATCCCTCAAGCCTGGTGCTTGTCTTGAACACCCCTGGCGGCAGGCGAGCTGTAAAACAATGGAAATATTGTCAATGCCAGAAACCAGGCTACCAGATCTAGCAAGATCTCTCTAGGCTCAGCACAGTCAATTGGGTGCAGAAGAACTATTTTTAAAAATTGGATCTCAAATTGTCATTATAGATTTTATTAGTGATTTTGTTTTTCAAATGACAAATAATTTAAATTATGATGCACTGAGCAAAAAATATAATAAAGAGAAGCTTTGGGCTTTCTAATTTAAAAATGAAATGACAGATTCCTATAACTATTTTAGAGAAGTTATATTTAAAGGGCAGAGAAGGACTTCGTGTCATCTTTGTTAAGTGATTTCATTACTCTAGGCTTTGGTTTTCTTTTCCATCAAAAAAAAAGTCTGAAAGGACAATAAATTCTTGCCTACCCTAAACCTCTATGCCTTCCTATATTATTTCAGAATGTTTCTAAGGTTTATATTTTTAAGCAGAAAAATGTTTAAAATAAAATTTTGTTTTCCACTCTACAAATAAACATGAGAAAGGAATTATCTTACCTACATAATGCAATATCTTTTTTTTTTTTTTTAGAGAGAGAATTTTTTTAATATTTATTTTTTAGTCTTCGGCGGACACAACATCTTTTGTTTGTATGTGGTGCTGAGGATCGAACCCGGGCCGCACGCATGCCAGGCGAGCGCGCTACCGCTTGAGCCACATCCCCAGCCCAATGCAATATCTTTTATTTTCTGCTTCACATGAGAAAGGTTATTTAGTTTAGAGAAGAAAGTACTTTGCATTCTAACTAAAATTATTTAATATATTTGAATGCATTTATTTTGCTAAAATATTTTTAAACCTTCACTGTTAAATTGTAAAGACTTATGTTCCAATGATTTTGACCATAAATGCGTTGAATGACTCTCAAAAAATAAAATAAACAAATCAGTTCAATTTTGGGGGGAAAAACTAACAAATAAAAGCATTAAAACTAAACCCATGTCCCAAAATAAAAACTATACCTATTTGTGCAAAGAATAGATATTACAATTTTAATTAAATTGTAGGAAAAGCTATTTCATTTGAGTCTTCTACACCATTGATTGAGGGAAAAAAATTAGCAAAAATGTTCAAAGCAGCAATATTCATAACAGCAAAAACTGAACAATCCCTAAGTCCATCCAAAATGAGTCAATAGAGTGTTGTGGGCTTACATACTGTACACCATGCAGCAAAGAAAATGAGTGAGCTGCAGCCACACACGAAGCAAACAGGAACCTTGGAAATGCAAAACTGTGTGACAGAGAAAGTCACAACCAACACCTACAGTATGATTACACCAATAAGTTAAAAAACAAGCAATACATGATTTAGGGATACAAACATGATGAAACTACAGACAAAAACGGTCTGAATGCAGAACTGAGACACTGAGACCTATAACTGGGACAGTGATAGGCAGGGGCACTTGAGCAACCTCAGAAGAAATGTTCTTTATCCTAAACTAGGCAGTGGGTGCTTAAGTGTTCACTGTATTGGTACTCTTTATAGACTACTTGTATTTTTCCAATACTTTTACCTATTCAATATTAATTTTTTTTTTGGTGCTGTGGATTAAATCCAAGGCATTGTACATGCTAAGCATGCCCTCTACCACTGAGCCACACCCTCAGCCTCAATGTTTCATTTTAAAACATATTAACAACGTGATAAAATTTACCTAGTCATATCCATCCTAGAAAGTGCTTCAGACAGTGAAGTATAATGGGTAAGACTTTGAACTATGTCCCTGTCATGAACTCATTTTGCAAATCTGGACACCAATAAATTCACTCAGACTTCATGAGAATTTCACAGCTCCAGAAAAAAACAAAGATGTCTTAATCATTCTAGGGATAGTTTGATATAGCCTAGAAATTAAAAAAAAAAAACTAGGTAAGAAAAATCAAATCAGTAAAAATTAAAGAAAATCAGGATCACTTTTTAAAAATATTGCTAGGAATCTACTCTTTACCTAGCACTGTACTTTTTAAAATAAATTCTTCAGGAGACCAAGATCCAAATTAGACAACAAAGTTCCCTATGTGTGACAAGGTTTAGATTTTTTTCTTCTGCCGCTCCACCCATATATTCTAGTAGGATTTTTTTCTATATTAACACTGTAGAAATTTGGAATTAACCTCAATGTAGCTATCTCTATATAACTCAGAAAGTTAGCTCTGTCTCCTCTTCCATACTATCCTTCCCAAGGAGATGTCCACCCCTAACCCCTGCATTTGTTTCCTTCTTTATCTAGTGAGAAGAATTATCATATCTCCCCATGATTGTCATAAAAATTAAGTAAGCTAAGTCACATAGGGCATTCATAATATGGCCTGATGTAGAGTAAATATTATATAAGTATTTACTGTGATATGTGCTGATTATTGTTATTATCACTATTTTAGAAACTTCATCTTAGATTTAGAGTAAGAAAATCTGTAGTACCATGCACCATGTATACTTCTCTTTGAAGTAGAATTTTACTGACCAACATCAATACTTTCTTTCTCTGCAATCGATCCAATTTCCATTTGTGCAAACCCCTCTCCAACTCCATTTTAGTGGTGCAAGCAAAAACCTTAAAATTCTCTGCCTATTGGCTGGGTAAACCCAACAATGCATAGGAAGTTGTAGCCAAATCAGATTAATCTTGCATTGCCCACTCCCCTGTGAACTTCACTGGCTCAAAGTCTTCACCCTGACCCATGTGCCTGAATGTAAATAAGAAAGCAACTGAGGAACCTGGAGAAGCATGCTTCATCCTTTCTCAAATCTGGTATCTCCCAACCATGGGTAAGTTGAAAGTCTGTGGGCACAGAGAGATGGCATTTCCACAGTAGAATGGATGATATCAATGAAGTCCTTTATCCATCCATGCAAACTCTTTCTGAGCAGGGCTGTGGTGGTGTGATTGTGTAACTTTTATTTTTATTACTCTTATTTCTAGGGATGGGCAACAAGTTAAAGTCAATTAAGAAGCATATTAACTGCCACCCAAACCTCAAATGAAAAAAAAAATGTTAGTAATGTCAATATTCCCAACCTCTTCAACTGTCATCCTCAGATTCCCTCTGCAAAAACCAGTGTGGGGTGCAACAGCAAAGAAAAAGTCCCCAAACCACTTCATTATATTCTAACCATTGTATTGTGGCTGAATCCCAACCACCTTATTGTAAATATTTTTGATACCCCTCACCCACCAGGTGCAAAAAGAACTTAAAGTTATTTCTAGAAAGTCTTGGAAATTTATCCATAGAGCAAAAACCTGATCTCAGTTTAAGAGAGTCCTTGCAAAATTCCTCACCAAACTCCCACTTTTGGTCCTTTCACACATCAGAGGATGACAGCAGAATTCTGGTCTGTGATGGATCAAAGGAGGTATTTTTGTGGCCTGGAATGACATCATATGTTGTGTTATTTCACAACTGAGGAGCCTTGCTTCCAATAGTCTAGTTCAAGGGTTGGCAAATTTTTCCTGCTAAGGCCGGAAAGTAAATATTTTAGCCTTTACAGGCCATACTGTCACTGTCATAACCAGTAATCTCTGCCATTATAGCAAGAATGCCATATTATAATGCCATTATGGCAATACAAGAACCAGTGCACACATCTGTGTTTCAATAAAATTTTATGTATGGATACAAGTGAATTTAAATTTCATATAATTTTCACAGGTCACAAAACATTCTTTAGATCACTTTGTAACTATTTAAAAATATAGAAACCATGCTTAGCTTGCAGCAGTAGAAAAATAGTGGGCCACATTTAGCTAACCTCTCTGTCCAGTTGTGTACAAAACACAGTAATAAACACAATTCCCAAAGACCACTCAGCTGCTCTCCCACTAAGTCTCTGTATGTTCATTATATTTTTATATTTTTAAGCAATAAATTCATACTCCTTAATCATCCATTCCTCCCCAGAAATTATGGATGTGGGTCTTGTTTTATCAATAGTGGAAAATGAGGCATGGAAACATCCCAAATGAGTCAAGGAAGGACCCAAGAAGAGGGGAGTTTTGTTTGGTTTAGATAGAGTTTTGTTGTTTTATTTTGTTCTAGGTGCTTGGGATCAAACTCAGGGCTTTGTAAATACTAGGCAAGGACTCTAACACTGAGCTGTACCCCAGCTTGGAGTAAAGGATTTTTGACAGGATTTCTTCTCTGAACTCTGCTTGCACACTACCTCTCCACATTAAGTGCACATTCATTAAGTCCTGTGTGGACTGTATGAATACCATGATTGTATTATAACCAAATCATAATGATCTTTTGTGACTCAGGATGATGACACTCTTTAATGTATCATTAATATATATGATAATAAGGCTACATGTGTGGCTCGGCAGGCTGTTGCCCAATCAGAAGTCATTGACCACTGTTGGTTATGAGGAACGCCTCTGAAAAACAGCACGTACTCCTAGGGCCATTTCTAAATGCAATATTCCTTTTTCTTTTTTTCAGTACTGGAAGTTGAACCTAGGGGTGTTATATCATTGATTACATCTCCAGACCTTTTTATTTTTTTATTTTTGAGACCAGGTCTTACTGAATTGTTCAGGCTGGCATCTATCTTGTGATCCTCCTGTCTCAGTCTCCCAGTTCATTGGGATCACATATGTATGTCACCACACCCAGCCATTCTCTCATTTTTCAATTTGTTTTTCTCCTGGGGAAAACAAATGCTGAGCAAGCATCTAAGGATCCACAGTCCTGTAGATCAACTTGTTTCCCTGACTCTTCACTCTCCATCAGCCAACATTCCTTCTCCACCCAACCCCTACCCCATTCCTGCCTATTCTCTTAGGGGAAGACAAACACATGTACTTGTTTTTCTGAATCCATAGGTTTAACAGAATACTCCCCCCAAAACAGCCAAAGACCTGTATCTTCAACTGATTACTATTTCATCAAGTCGGAAAATTCTGACCCTATAGTCTGAGGACTCTGAGTCAGTCAGTTTTACTCTTCACAGATGAATGCTACTCTGCCATAGCCATGACACACCCATGTGTCTTATCCCACCTGCTTCCTTCCACTTGCCCCCACCCACCCCTGAACCTAGATGAAGTCACTGGAGATGGCTTATAGGAATTATAAATGGTCCAACCATTTATAATAGTACTACCCTGTTCACCAGGGCTCCCTTTATGCCACAAAAGGTAAAAGCTACACAAGAGAATTTTCTCATCCTTCACCAATTCAAGTTTTTCATCAGCAGACACAAGACCTCATTAGGTACTAGTGATCAGCCCAGAAACACAACTCCAGAAGTATCCATGCAGAACCCCTATTCAGGCAGTCCTTCCATGTAGCAGTCACTCATCATTACCACTTAGAATGGCACCACACACTAATCCTGATGGCAATTCAAAAGCTGTAAAATAGGGACTTCATTTAGAACACACTCTGATCACAGACTCAACAACATACCAGGAAAGCAATTAATCCTCAAACATCTACTTTTTTCCACACCATCTAATTAGAAAAGGAAGTCGCAATAGAGTTATTTCTCTCTCCCTCTCTCTCTCAATGCTCTGAGATAAGAGAATATGAGTACTCTGATTCTCCTCCAAAGAAAAGACTAACTGTACTCTTCAAATTGGACAAGAAATCAGACTTCTTGTTGAGAAATTCGACCACTTTTCTAAGACAGCTCTTGAGAACCTTACAGTTTCATGATGCAACATTTCCCAAGGGCAATTAATCTTGAGCAACTCTTGTAAAAAAATAATAAATAAATAAAGCAACAAAGCGTGTTTTGTGATGCCATAATGTTGATCTGTTTGTGCCACTCAATTATGAATTTACAAAATTTCAAATTCACATTGTAAAACAGAAAGGTGGGAGGAATGAAGCATAGCAACTCAGGAAGACTTGAACTCAAACACATCCCAGACCACCCAGGCTTCCTTAAAAGGCAGCTAGCGAAATGACATAGTCCAGAAGAATGCCCTAGAGTGTGTGGGGGGTTTCTTTTTAAGGATTTTTAATTTTGCTTGAGTTTAATTTCACCAATGGCCGTAATTTTTCCCTAAAGGGCTATGCTTCAGTCAACTAAGATGATGTTATTATTATAATTCTTTTAATAGAAGCTATCAATTACTAAGCACTTTGTTGCCAGGAACTATGCTAAGAGCTTTGTACACATTATCTCATTTAACTTACACAACTAGCCTTATTATGTAGTTATTATTATCTTCATTGTACAGATGAGGAAATTGAGTGTCAGAGAGGTTAAGTGATTTACCTAAGGTCACAAAGACAATAAAAAAACAGACAAACCCAGAACCATCTGACCAAAACCTGTATACCAGGATCCTTCCACTAACTGATCCCATACATTTAAGTCAAGAGACGCAAATTACATTCATCTCATCATTAAGCTATTACCTCCTCTATAGTGGTTCCCAAACTTGACTTTTCATTGTCATCACAGAGGAAGGATTTTAAAAATATAGATTCCCAGTATTAAAAAAGAAAGAAAGAAACCTTGTCATTTACGATACAATATGTGAAACGGGAGGATATTATGCTAAGTGAAATATGTCAGATGTGGAGAGACAAACACTGTATGTTCTCACTTCCATGTGGCAACTAAAAAAGTTGATTTCTAAGATGTTAAGAAAGGGAAGGGGGGAATAGGAAAGTTGGATAATAGGTATCAAAATACGTTTAGATAGAAGTTCCAGTGTTCGACAGCACAGTGGACGACTACATTTTAATATTAGACTATTTGGTATTTAATCGCAGCCATCCTTAGACAATTTTTGTAAATTATATATTTTACTTTATAAAAAAAATAGAAGAGGGGAGTTCAAAGGCTCAAAACAGAAAGGATAATGCATAAGAAGTGCTACTTATGTGATCTGATCACTAGACACAGCATAATGTATTGAATTACCACACTGTACCTCATAAATTAATACAAGTATGTGTCAATCAAAAATTAAAACAAAATAGAAATTCCCAGAATCCATCCCAGCCTGACCAGATGTAAAAATATTAGTCTTATATTTAAATGATGCCAAACAAATGGCCAAACCTTTTTTTTTTTTTTTCACTAAACTTAATAATGAGTATTCCATGATAAATATTCCAAGTCTTTAAGTCCCAAGGCATTTGGTTGGGTTTTAGTTGTTAAGCATTTTCTCTCCAGTTCATAATAACAAAGGGATGAGAATTCCACCTTGACTCCCTTAAAAAACGAAGTTTTAACCAATGACTCACAGCTCACAGAAGCACAGTGACCAAAAGAGCCTTAGCAAATGTGACACAGACGAGGACACTGGCATCCAGAGGCAATGAGACGAGCGTCACACAACTAGATGGCAACAGGTCTACCGCCTCCCATCTACCGACTACCTCATTTCCTCTAAAAACCATGCTGCCTCTTAAAACTTTTCTGGAATCTTTTAGAACCCAAATCATCACAGGAAATGAAAGATGACTGGCACAAATCAAATGAATTATATAAATGCTATAAATATGGCATAAAAATTGGAACTTGCTGTAGTTACATACTAACACATACTTTATACACACACACACATACATATGTCAATATAAAAAAACACATGTAAATTCCAATTTACATCCTTTTGCATTATCATAGACAGTATGGAACTTTATATTGAATGAGGCATGAGTTCTAATCTAAACTCTACAACTTACTCAGGTAATCTTGTTGCCATTTCTTGACTTCCCTGAGTTTTACTTCTCTCACCTAAAAGGCAGTGGTAATCATAACTATTTTGTATATGATCTCCATTTAGTTGAAATGCACTTATGCATAAAAGTATTTGCACTTGGTGATGGTGGTGGTGGTGGTGGTTATTATTATTATTATTTCTATTTTGCAGGGTCCTAAACAGTAAAACCATGTTCTGTTTAGACAGCTAATTTATCTAACCACCTAAGGCCTAATCTCGCAGTGGATAAACAAAAAACTAGGACCCTGATAGGATATTCCTTTTATGCTGTGCTCCAAACTGACTATTAAAAACGTGCTTCCAATATACACAGCTGTCTAATGTGCTAAGAGCATTAATGAGTTACCATGATATCCAGGGATAACAAAATTAACAACACCCTCCTAAAATCTCCTCTAGGGTAATAGGCCAAATATTTTAGCAAAATTTTTTTAGCCTGTCAAAAGAAGGGACTTAGATTAGAACCATATTAAAATGCCTTCCTCTCTCTCCTTTAGTGAAACTTGCTTAAAATCTACTCTAAATATCCTAAATCTCCACTGGTCTTTCTCCAAGTAATTGAAAAAAAAAAAAGATTCAAAACTGAACCATCAGATGTGTGGCCAGTGAGCAAACTTTCATACTTTGTAGGAAAAAGTTTTTCTTACACTTATATGGTTGCACAGAAGCTCTTTCCAATACAACAGTCCCTCTCATGCATGGGGAATGTCTTACAAGACTCTTAGTGCATGCCTAAAATTGCATGTAGTTCCAAATCCTATAGATAGTCCTTTTTTTCCCCCAAACATACATTCCAACCAAAAAGTTTAATTTTGTAGGTTTGGAATGTAGCTCAATGATAGAACACTTGCCTAGCATGTGTGAGGCCTTGCGTTCAATCCCCAGTCCTGCAAATAAATGAATAAATAAAACTTTATAAATTAGGCAGAGCAAATGACTAATAATAATAATTAATGATAAAATAAAACCAATTATAACAACATACTGTAATAAAAGTTATGTGCACGTGGTTTCT
Source organism: Marmota marmota marmota (assembly GCF_001458135.2). Taxonomy (NCBI): domain Eukaryota; kingdom Metazoa; phylum Chordata; class Mammalia; order Rodentia; family Sciuridae; genus Marmota; species Marmota marmota. Next base: position 6,341,801 of record NW_026000243.1, on the reverse strand, counting down.
CTCTTACATTCAAAATATCTTATTATGCTGTACTCACCTTTCTTTTCCCTGTGGTGATATGATAGGGTGCCTAAATGATGAGATAAAAATGAGGTGATAAAGGTACTGTGATGTAGCATTAGACTACTATTGTCTATCATCTGCTTTGGGTGATCCTGGATCACTTGAGACATTACAAAGTCAGATGAGTAGTACATACAATGCAGATACGCTGCACAAAAGGATGATTCATGTCCTGAGCTGGATGGAGCAGGACACCATGAGATTTCATCACATTGCTCAGAATGGTGTCCAATTTAAAACTATGAGCTGCTTGTTTCTTGAATCTTCCATTAAATATTTTCAGATCTTGGTTGACCTTAGATAACCGAAAACACAGAAAGCAAAACTGTGGATAAGGGGGAACTATGGTATTTCTTTATAATGTTTCCTCCATTTAAGCACCCAACCTGGTTAGTCCATTTTATAAGAAATAAGGTTTCACTGGAGAAATTCAGAAAGTTGATAGAGCAAGCCATAAGCAAAAGTTTCAATCCATTTGACTGACCCCAGTCATCTTGGGCAACTACATGGACAAGATAGAATGCAGAAAGACCTTCTCCCACAACCAACAAAAGTCTAAACAGTGGCAACAAGGCTGACAGATACATCATCTTTTCAGTTGGCCACATCTTCTAGATGTGTTCATTCATTCCTGATGACGAGGGTTGTACAGTCAAGCACCAAAGAAAGTGCAGAGACCTGGGCTACAGGCCTGGGTAAAATGAGGGTCCTGGAGTGCTTTGATTCATTTGTTTCCTTGCTTAAGTATTTATTTGGGCAAACAGGAGTAGTCAGGGAAGAGAAATGGTTTAGCAAACTCAGCTGTAACAACTGCTTCTTCCACACTAAAAAGGACTTTGCCTGGGGGGTGGGGGTGGGAGACACAGGAGGACACGTTCGTTCCCCAAAGGCCAAAGTCTCTAAAAGCAATATTTCTAAATTGGGACTATTTTGCAGAGAAAATTAAAATGTCTAGGTTGTTAAGATAGGCTGAATAAAGCATCTGCCACTACAGTTGTCATTATGGAATAATGTGGTCTAGATTAGCTCTCCAAACAACAAGATGACCATTTATTACTGGTAACAGATATCTCTTTGTGGATCACCATGGTAACAGCTCATCCCTTCCAACAATCCCTGACACCACACGTCGAACAAAGTTTTTAAATGAAATCATGGTTACAGACTATAAAGAGAACTTGGATAGATTACATATCAATGTCAACATTCTTCTCCCTATGAAGAAGCTACATCTTAATATTAGATTATTTGGTATTTAATCACAGCCATCCTTAGACAATTTTTGTAAATTAAATTGTTAGTACCAATGGATCATTGATCTAACAACAAGGGTAAAATATCACCATATCAGCAAACACTTATAAAAGTAAGACACAATGAAAGGCAGTATATTATGGTTTAAAACATCATTAAAAGAGAAAAATCCTAACAATTCTCTTTTGCATGATTATTGATGTATATGGGTGTGATACTTCACCAATACTTCCTTCAAGAGAAAGTGCCCCACTCAGAGACCGGTTATTCAAATGCCAAAGCATTATATGGGAAACAGCAGTTATCTTAGTGATAAATATTATCCCAAACCAGCCAGGGAAGGTTAGTTAAGATCCAAAAGCCAATTACTGAAGCCACAGAGGTTGTTTTAATGTAAGCTGTACATGTGTCTAATTAAAAAGCATTCACAGAGGGGTCTGTGAATCTATATACAATAGGCTTTATATTTAAAAGCTTATGCTTCAGGAAAGAAAGGCTATTTAAGAAAGCCATCAAAAATTCTTCAAGATTAAGAGTTTCATGTGTCTGTGTGATCTCTCAGCCTATCACTTTTCAATGTTTATGTTATGAAAAGTTTTGAATAGACAGAAAAGAACAAAGAATAATATCATGAACATCTGTGTGCCATGATCAAGTTTTGTCATATCATAATGCTTAGCCATACTTGCACTAGATCTTTTTATTTTTATTAACTAATTATTAGGAAAATAAAAACCTGTAGGTAGCTCTCCACAATCCTATGCCCTGCCTCCCTAACCTAATATCAGTTTACAGGCTTTCAACCATTATATAAATGGTATCAGACTATATATATATTTACAACTTATTTTTCCCAGCATTTGCATCTCTAAAATTTATCCACATTAACACAAGTGGATCTGGTTTTCCTGTTTTAATCACTTTATAGAGACTTACTACACACACGCACATGTGCCCACACACACACACACACACACAGAGCACGAGTTATTTTATCCCCTGAAACAGCAGCTACATTGTTTTGACCTAAACAACACAGAAATGAACATTCTATACATGTATCTTTTTGCATACCTACAATGATTTCTAAAGACACAGTCACAAAAGTGGAAATGCAGAGCTGTGATACGTTCTTCTGCAGCTTTATTCAATGTTGCCAAACTTCTCTTTAAAGAAATGATACCAAATAACCTTCCCTCCACCAGCATTTGAGAATGTCATTCCACATCCTTTTCATAACTGAGAATACTGAATACTTTAATTTTTGCCTGATGAGTGTGAAATAGTTTCTCACTTTAATTCAGGTTTTCCTGACCATAGTGAGGCTGAACATCCTTCCATTTCTTTGGCTGTCTTGACCTTCATTTCTGTGAACTGCCTGATTGCAGCTTTTGCCCATCTTTCCACTTACCTTCTTGCTTCTTGCTTATTGATCCCCTTATGGAGATCTCTATATATTCTGTGCCTTTGGTAAGGTTACTTAACTTCTTAGTTTTCCCATTAGTGAAGTGGAAATAATATTTACCTCTTAAGGATGTTTTGAAGCTGATCAAAACACACACACACACACACACACACACACACACACACACACCTAGTCCAGTGCCTATTAATGTTAAGCAAACAACAAAAAAAAAGTCTATGAAGAGGAAGGAGATCATGGGGAGTAGAAAGGGGAGGGTAAGGGTGAGTAACAAGGGGGTAAAAATTATCAAAATATGATATATGCATGTATAAATATGCCACAAGGAAACCCACTATTCTGTGTAATTAACATGCATTAATAAAAACAGTATCACTATTATTGTTATACATATGAATAAGAAGGTTTGAAATATAAAGTATTTCTAGCATTCCCATGTTTGTGGCTCCCTTTGGATAAATACTGTAGGACTTGCAAAGAGGAGCTCAGAACTCTCCTTGCCCAAGATATTTCCCATAGATAAAAAGACATATTATCAGTATTCTGCTATTTGTAAGTTCCCAGGAGAGAAATGCACAAAGTTGACAACCCAAGGTATCATTTAAACTAAACATCAAAATTATGCTTCTTTCAAACCACATGTGACTGTGACCTTTTTTACAAAATGATCCTTCCTTATCCTGAGTCTAGGAAATAGTGAAGTCACAGAGTAAAGGGAACTCCCAGAAAGAGGAAGTTGGCAGTGACCATCCCAGGAAATACATCCAGACCTTTATAAAATTCGACCAGGTCCAAGGCTACTCCATTCACCCCATGTCACCACTAATCCCTGAATAAGAAAAGTGGATGATTGTATCAATTATCAAAGACCTAAGTTGGGGATTTTTAAACTAGTGATCAAAAGTTCACCACGGAGGCACACTCTGAAAGTACTGATCACTCCCCCATATCCAGAAAAACATGTTCCTATGGACACATAGATAAGCTGGAGAAATGAGATAAAAAAAGAATCCCATTAGCATCTGCTTGGACTCACAACATATTTAGTTTGCTGTGGAGAGCCTTCTAGACTGGCCTCTTTCTGCCGCATCCTGAACTTTCCTTGGAGCAAGTGCTCTTCTTGGCGACAGAAGCCAGTGCAGTCAGGAAGCATACGTAGCTGTGCTCCGGGCTGATCGGGTAGTCCTGACGTCAGCTTCCACTGGCGACTGGCAGAGGCCCCTTTCAGATGTACTTGTACATCATCTAAAGTTCAGAATTATCCTCCTCCGTGTTCAATTTCAACTGACACTACAGAAACCAGAGACTTTCCTTAGTCACTATGGACAGAGACTCTCTCTCCTCCTCTCTTCTTCAGAAAGTCATATGCAAGACTCAACTCCAAGCCCAAATATAATTAGACCATCTTGTGAATCTATCTAGGTGCACAGCTTTCTTCCTTACATGCGTGCCAAGTTTCCACTTTCAAGAAGCTAAATTGCCACATAAAAATGCCCTGACGATAGTGAGTAATTAGACACTGTAATGGAAAATTAACTGTGTTTTTATTTAGAGCATTTTAACAAGACTTTTTTTTTCTTTATTAAACTGCAATAAAAATAAATTAAATCCTGACAGTTTACAAAGGTTTTTCTGTTTAAAAAAAAAAATCAAACACTACCTCTCTTCCTGAAGAATACTTATTTTATTAATGCCACCAAGTTTGCACAAGGTCCTGGTCTGAACCCCGTTATTAATAAATCCGAATGCTGATCCTAATTCTGCTCTGTATTGTAGAGGGGAAACCACCATTCAGGCAGCTAAAACAGAGACACTGGTGAAGCGGCCCAATGGACTTCTCCACATGTGGGAATCTTCTCTAAGATTCTCTCAATTCTTCTTTTTCTCTTTCTCTTTCTAGATGCTGCTTCCAGGAGAATCATGCCTCTGCATTCGAATGGTTTTTGACCATTCTGTGAGCACCTGAGCCTTCCTAAGTTTATGTGAGAAAGCGGCTGGCTAATCCAGCTATGAGTCCACCTGAAGAATCACACCAGCAACACCAACTCAACAAGACTAGAGTGTCAAAATGTATCCCCCAAAGACAAGGCAAAGAGGCTTAACTTTATACATTCCATCCTAATTCTTGCAGCCCTCTAAATACATTCCAGCCAAGAGTTGGTCAATGGACTTAGCCATGGGACCCACAAATTTCCCTTTGGGGCAGAACAAATGGCAAGTTTGGCAAGGCGAACTCAGCAACACCCATAAAAAATCACAAGCCTAATACACATGAGGGAGCCTGCGACCATTTGACCTACATGGCTTTTCATCTCTGTTCCTCCTCCTGCCTGGACTCCAAACAAAGTGCAAATAACACCTCAAAATGTTTTTGGTTTAACATTTACTTAGTCCTCCACAGTGAATGCTAAATGATGGGCAGTGCTCAGGCTCCAGGAATCTCCCTTAAGGGGCCTCAGTGTGTGTCTATGAAGAATTCTCATTAGTCATTTATTATCTGTGACTAGACGGAAGAATTTCAGAAGCTACCTTTATTTTGCCTGTACAGCCACTCTGGGGGACAATGTGCTACAAGGCTGAATCTGAGCGGCCTCAAGAATTTCAAAGAAACCCTCTCTCTTTTTCCCTGTTTCTTTTCCCTGACTTTGAATCTCTCCTTATACTTTAAACAACCTTATGCAGTCCTTATTGCTTCTCATATAGATGCCTGGGAAATGTTAAGTTTGAAAATCTTTTCACTTTGATTCCAGGAGATGCTAAAACTAGCAACTTCACACTGTCCACACTTGCATCACAAACTCAGTCTTCCATCCAGATGTACAACTGGCATATCCATAAGAAATCAGTCTCGTAAAATAGTTTATACATACTCAGTTTCATCTGAGTTATATTTAATGAGGCTAATTTGACAACTTTGCTACTGATAACGCTCTGTAGGTAGAGTTCAAAGAGAAAAACTCCACATGGAAAGCAAAAGTGTTAGATTGTCATAATGTTCCCCTACCCCAGTTTCAAACTGCTCATCATACTCAGAGAAAAACAAAGGAGGGCTTGCAATGGCCCTCCAAGTAGTTCGACAGGGTTTGTAAAACACCCCAACTGCTAGATTTAAAGACCTAGAAAACGCTGAAAAATAATGTACTCAATGACAATGCAAATATAATATACCAAGAAAATATGTTTGTGTTGATTAAATTATTAAATTAAATGACACTGAAGATGGTAGACATTTGGAGAGACATTTCAACTTATGAACAAAATTTCTGATCACTTTTCCATTTGCTATGAAAAAAATCAGAGCCACTGCTGATGAACTATTTGCGAGTTAAACCTGACTCCCAAGAGCTCCTCGGCATCTCAGTTTAACAGAGGAGTTACAAAACTTAACAGGTAATGAGATAACTGCTCAGCTCCAAATATATTCTGACCCCTGTGGGTCCCTCAATTTATTTACCCTTAGAATGGGAAATGGAGAGGCAGTTCTGAGTAATTGCTAATAAAAGCCTATTTGCCTCTGGCAGAAATACAAATGTGAGTTGATAATGATCATTTTCCCAGACCCCGTTTACATGTCTCCATTAACATTCCAGTGCCCAACTCTCAAGTTCCCAAGATCCTACCAGTTTTGGTCCCCAACTAAAAGACCAAAAACTGAGCTGAGATTTGGGGAATCACTGGAGCTGACTTCATGAAGCAGTAGCTGGTTTGTTAACTCCCAACAAAGTCATTTTGCACGTCCACACCTCATTTAATTTTTCACTGGGATGACACACAATCTTTGTGACAAAAACGCACTCAACAAACACCCTAAAGAACATGTTTCTCGTGGGTCCACCAAAGGATAAAATGTTCTCAACACCACCTCCTAAGATAATCACCCTTCCCCAAATGCCTCTTTTAATTGGCTGGTTGACTGTCCCCCTGGGTATGACTCAAGAGTTTATCCCCAGTGTGTAACCAATATGGAAAAGTCTTACTGATTTCTGAGAACGCTGACAAGGATCATCATATGGAAAAGTGGACTGAGATTATGTTGAAGCATTAGTGTGACCCTGGCACTTTGGAAAAAAAAAAAAAAAACTTCTACTTGAGGAGATTGGCCTCTATGACCTCATCCACCTCTGAAGTCCACAGTCAGCCCATAGGAAAAACTGCTGAATGTTGCAGAGAGATTCAACAGAACCAATCTGCCAGAGAAGGGGAAAGAAATTAGACTACAAATTTTTGTAAATTAAGTAAAAGTCACAAGTTATAAAAAGTACAAATCTACACTCACCTCCCCCTAAACCTACTTGTGCAAATGTAGGCTCTAAGTATAAATAACTACAATAATTTATAAGCTGATTAGCATCACAGCTCTGTTTATCATATCTTCATATGAAAACCCTTAGGATAAACTATTACATCCTTGTTTTTGTGAAGCAAGTGTACCCATTTCTCCTAAACATTGTTCAAATGTAGAAATTCTGCCTAATTTCTAAAGATTAAACTTCAAGGCAGGGTCTTCAAAAATGACCATGCCAATACCTGCAGTCTCCCTCAGTCTAGGAATCCAGCTTCACTCAACCAAAGTTTCTACAAAGAAATATTAATCACAACCAGAAAAAGACAAGAGTGCACCCTAAAGTTAAATAGCATTGATGTTATCATAGACTACACCTCATTTGAGAGCCCTTTCAATCACTGTCACCATTCTAATGTTCATGAGAGATGATTACTGATTTCTAAATGGCAGTATATTTCTATTCCAAATGGGGATTACTGTCATCAGATTTAAAAATAAGACCAACATGTCATACACTAAATTAATTCTAAACATATTCCACACCTCACCAATGCCCTCAATAACAAATGCTTTTAAAAAATGGAGGCTTTTTTCAGGATTAGTTATTTACATTTTATTTTAAATTTAATGATAAACTTCCCTTTAGTTTGGCTTAGAAGGAAATAATTCTCTTTCTCAACCCCTATTAAAGCAATTTAGGAATGAATCGGGGAAACTTAAAAGAATCTGAAAGATAGCTTTCTAGGACTAACATTACTGCCTTTATAATAAGGACGTTTAAACAATGGCTTTTTGAAGATTCCATCAAAGTTAGAGTGTTTAATAATAAATTACGGTGTCAGGTGATTATCTACCTAATGAAAAATATTTCCATTTCCCTGTTTACTTGAATTCATGCTCTTCTGCCTGAGGAAATTCAGTATTATAAACTGACATTTGGATTACTAAATCTAAACAACAAGGACTGCTTAATTATGTAGAGGTTTTCTAAATGTTGTAGCTTTCTTTCCATCCCAACCATGTGTTCTTATTATACATAATGGTAACTTTTTGAGTTTGAGGACATTTTAAACAAACATTCACTTATGTTGCAGTTACTTAAACTTGAAGTCAGGAAAAAAAAACAAATCTATTTCAGTAACTTTAATTCCAATTTAGGCCTTTGACTTGAACCTTTTGTGTATCAATTCTACCAAAAGTGCTAAACATTATTTCTACCCACCAAAAAATTAGTATGATTAAGGATGTCAGCAACTTGTTGTCATTAGTTTTAGTTCATTAAAAAAGATTACATTCATTCAACCTAAGATTTTCTGATCCAGAATTTAACTGTTAAAAAACCAACAAAAATGCTTTGAAAGTATGGAATTTGCAAAACGCCTGAGAAGTCACTAATGGGATTCCCATGATCTAATACATGTAAGGCTTTAACTGTAATCGTAAACCCACTGAAAGCCTATGATCTGAAAGTATGGACTATTGTAGCCAGTTTTTATGAGTTTAATTCCACCCGCAAATCCTAGTTTCTATATTTTAAGTCTCAACTAGAACAAAAATCAAGAAACATTTTGAAAGGATCAATCTAAAGAAAGGAAGCACTGGAAAAACAGGGCAAGAAAATCATTGCCAACATCCACCTTCTGCCACAAACCATGAATGAACTTCTAGAGGCACAAAACTGAGCAAAAATTTAGCTTGAGATATATGTCAATTCACTTTTAACACTCACAGAACTGCATATGAATCATTATATTTTCCTGTTTTATTTCCTACACAAGGCTCAATAAATCATAAAACTTACTCAGCTTTCACGGGCTGGATGACTATTTTCTGAGCATATTTATTGCTCTTTTACTGGCATATTTTCTTCTATGATCCAAATCTTTGACTCCTATACTCCAGGAAAAGCCTTCAAATTAATGCAAAGTCACTAAAAATTATGCTGGTACTAAGCCATGCCTAGGTGCTTTGGAGAAGTTATATTTTGCCCTAGAAACATCTCTAATATACAATGATTGCATTGGTTGCACCGAGACTTGGGATTGAAATGAAACCTCTCTTTTTCCTTAAAGGATTTGAGCTATTGTAGCAAATGGTTGTTCTGAAAACAAAATTTAGCCTATTTCTTAAATCAATATATGTGCAAACTATTCATTAAAGGCTCAACACATAGCAGGCCCACAAATATAAAAATAACATCAAGGATATCTATCTTATTACTAAAATTCCTTGTTTTTATCTTATTTCAAATATTTCTTAGTTTGTAAAATTTGGTATTACAAGGTTTATTGTGGAATATCAGGCCCATCCTACCTTGCAGATAAATTGTACTTTTAGTGTTACTGAATATAATATTCATTTTATAACTAAATGCAAGTAGGAACAACTTGATTTTAAAAAGCTTTACTTATATATATTTATTATAGATTTACTGATTGTCTTATAGGGACTATCCGTAGACTTAAGAGAAAATATGGGATTCCAAGCATTATGTGCTAACAGATTTCAGCCTGAATATTCCAAAGTATTCTCTCAAAACTGCTGCTGACTGGTCACTTCGCTTTTTAAATGCAAGCACAATTTAATTAATTTATTTCAAGTCAACCATACAACAAACAAGCTTCAAAAGCTATTTTGATTTTAAAGTACTAAATGTTTGCCTTTAATGGAAAGCAGAACCAATAACTACTTTGATAGAAATTGCTTCAACTTTTTTCCTACATTCATGTTTCCATAGCCTAAATCCTAATAATGTCAAAGCACTTTAAAATTTGCAACTTCTCATAAAGCACTCAAAGATTTTTAAATAGCTTTGTATTTATTCTCTATACAAACCTGTAACTTTTTTTCAATGTATTTATTAAGTACTTTTTCTCTTTTTACTGGTCTTAGCTCTGGTGGAAAGAGGAAAGCAGATTGGAAGAATGTTTCTATTGTTATTATGATTGGTTTTAGTCACTTGAACAAACAGAATTGATCCCCTCAGCTTGTGCCACAAATGCAACATGCTTCAAAACTACTTTCCCGGAGGGAGATGATTTTAAGTGAAATGCAGTGAATTCAGGTTTTGTTGTGACCCTCAGGACATTGATTTAATTCTAAAAATTCCCAACGGAGACAGTAGAGATTGGACAAGATAACTCAAAGTAAAAAGTAAGGCCACCAAACTCAAGCTGAAACCCACAATCCCACTTCCTGAAACAATGACTTAGGGGCTCAATCAGGTCAAGGGTTTGAACTTTCCAACTCAGAGCCACAGAGCAGCGGGGAAGGAGGAAGCATACTTCGAACGGAAGACCTGGCTCTGCAGGAGCGTCCCGACGCACCTTGGCAGTCCTGCCTTTACTTAATTTCCAATGGTGCGATGAACACCTTGCCTGGCCCTTCCGGGTCAGGTTGCAGACGCCTTTGTAATGCCCACCGCTGGAGAGTCTAGTCTCCTTGTAGGAGCGCAGAAAAAAAAAAACAAACAAAAATCCCTGAGCCTCTTCCTCTCGCTCTCGCGTGGGAAATCAGAAGCGACCCATACCGGTGCGAAAGCTACCGAACTCCATTTATTCACTAGAGGGGCGTCTTACCCGTACAGGAATGCAGGGGCTTGGGTCGCACCACCAGAGACGGGCACACGGAGTAGAGGGAAAGTTTCTCAAAGTAGTCGCAGGTCTCCTTGGAGAGGATCTCGTCGATCATGAAAGTCTTGTAGCGCCGCCTGGCTGCTTTGAGCTGGCCGGGCGAGCTCACCCTCAGTTCGGCGTGGCAGTGCATGGTGAGCCGGGACCAGCGCCCGCCGACTTGAGTGCGGTTGCGAGTGCCCGGCCGTCTCGGTACGCGGGGGCTGGCGCGCGGGCGGGGGTCTCAGCCCCGCTCCTCCGCAGCCAGAGAGGCGGCGCGGCTCCGGAGGCGCGCGGAGGGGAGCGGGCACGGGCGCGCTTGCTGCGCGTCTACACCCACCCGCAGATCAGCATCTTTGGCGAGCCTTTTTGGGACAATGCAGCTGTCAATCAGCGCGCACTTCCTGCAGGGCCAGGTGCGGAGTGCTAGCCTAGGGGCGGTGGTGGCCCACACCCCCGCCCTCCCGTGCCCGCCCGTGCTACCGGAGCGCTGACCTGAGCGCCTAGTGCCCAGCCGCTCTCGTCGCGTCCTCCCGCCTCTTGGTGTCTAGCGCTCCTCTGCCCGGCTCTCTATTTTAAGACACTCGCTTTGGCTCTCCTCCCCGCCTCCCACCCCGGGACAAGCTCCAGGTGTGTGTATGGGGGTGCGCGCGCTTGTGTGTGCGCGTTTTGCTGGCAGTGCGCACCACCCATCCCAAGGCCAAGACCTCCACCGGTTGCTTTTCCAGGCGGCGTACTCCGAGCGCACTTAGGAGCTAATCCTGCACCCGCAGGCCCGGCTCCCAATCCAGGTCTCTTGTTAGAAAGAGAGTCCTCACCGAGGGTATACAGGCCACCGCGCAGGCTCCCGACATGGACCACTGTGCCTTTCTCCTTCCCCGCATGGACCGTTTCTTCAAGTCCACGGCTTCCCTTCCCTCCTCTTGCAGCCCCGAAGCCCCAACGAGCTCGTGCTCTCGTAGCACGGGGAGTTTGTGCCATGGTTGTAAACTTGACTGCTCCACCACGATCACAAACCACAAATGACCATAGCTCAGTCCGTTAACCCAGTAATAAACTGGAAAAAAAAAATAATAACAAAAGCGCTCATTCCTTTTTTTATGTTTAAATTCTGTTTGTGAAACGTTTTTCCTTGCTGGAAAAGAAGAGCACAGCGCAATTCCAGTGTACTGGCGGACTTTCAAGCCATCAGCACAATTCGGGCTTCTAGCGTCAAAACCTGCTGTCTTCGCAGCTTTCATTCCCGGGTCCCTCGCGACACGATAGGGTCCCGGTAGCCTCAAAAACATTTGTTTATTGAATAATTTGCCTTCTTCCTTCTGGGCTTCTAATCTCCGAGTCTGCCCCCAATAAATATATGTTAAAAACTTTTGTTTTCAATCATAATCCTTGAGTTAGGGACCCCAGCTGAGCCTCCGCCTCCCGGGACGTCTCCAGTAGCCTGCCCCGCTCACCGCTGTTGACGGAACCCCGGGGGCACAATAGTTTCCACGGTTTTATCTCGGAATTTGGTATGCGCACTGCTGGAAAGAAAAAGCACGATAGGGACACAGAATTATAGCCACGGCCGGCCGATGAGATTTCCTCGCCGCTTGTAACCTGAAAGTGAGCACGAGTCTGAGTTGGCTCTCTGCGGAGCTGCTTGCCCTGGAACCCGCGTAGTCGCGGATGCAAGTGAACGCGCGTATCTGAGAGGGTGGTTAGACTCAAGGAAAGGAACGTGTCTGAAGGACTGATAATTATGCACTTAGAGAAAATAGATATTAATAGATCAAGACATACTCTCGCATTAGACATGGTCCGCAATCCGTATTTGAGAAACTTCATTCCCCAAGTGTTTGTTTGTGCCTCCCCCTCCTATTTAAAATTTTTTATTATTCTCCTTCATTAAGCAGAGTCAGCTTGAGGGCCCATGAGCACTGCCGCCAGGGGTCACAGCGGCGGCGCAACTCCAAACTCCAAGTCCTGGGATCGCCTCACTGGGCCCATGCGCGCCCCCTTCTTTTGCTGTTGGACCCTGCGGCCTGTGGGCTCTCAGGGCTCAAGACTAGGGACGGCTCCCTACTCAGCCCCGGCCCGGCAGTCCCGCAACACTGCCAAAGTGTTGTCCTGGTGGCAGGTGGAGCTGGAAGCCGTTGCGCAATGAGCCAGGGCCGGATCCTAAGGGCGCAGCGTTCTCTCGGAGGGAATTCCTGGATGGTGGGTTTGATTTGCCCTTAGAAAAGGGTACAGCTGTAGGCAACTGCGAATAAACAATCTTTGGAAGGGTCTGAGAGCGCATGGAGGGTCTGAGAGTGCTTGGAGGTCTGGAGCGACCCTACCCACAGACGCGACCGCGAGCCGCGCTCGGAGCTCTCAGGGCCCAGCACCTGGGCAAAAGCACCGCGACTTGATGCTTGGCGAAGGGCTGAGCTTTATGCATTTAGGCTTTGAAGGCCCCTGAGTGTGCTCACGGAAGGGAGCGCTGTGGGTCAGTCTTCCTCGCCCTGTGTTTGCTCTATCATCTTTTCCCTCAACTTCTTCTCTCCTGCTCTTCCCATTTCTTGCACTGCCACTAGCTCTCTTCCTTTTCCCGCTCCCAGTTCTCCGTTCTCCAGTTATTTCCCGCATTTTTGGCCTTCTCTCTGTCCAATTTCTCGCTTCTCTTTTCAACTTTCTCTTCCTCCTTCTATAGTCCACTCTTGTTTCATTTTCTTTCTTGCTTTCTTCCCTTCTCTTCTGCCTCTCCTCCTCCCCTCGCTCCAAACCGGGTCTGGAGTTGCCGCGGGTGCCCCTGATGGTGGCGCTGCCATGCAGAAGGCTTTAGCAGCTCTAGAGCAGGGGTCAGCGCCGGAGACCACCAGTCCTGCCAGGTGGAAATCGCCCTCGGACCAGGCTCCACTCTCAGACCGACCTCTCCTCAGCTTTCCGCATCCCTTAGCTTTGTCACTCAGCCACACGCAGTAAAGTAGTAAAACATTTCAACCAGCTCCTTGGATTTTCCATCTTTTCTATTTTCCACTATAGAGGCAAGAAATTTCAGAGGGGGTCAGTGGGCAAAAGTTCCCTTGAGTCACTAGAGAAGAGATTCCAGATTTTGGAGTCTGGAACTTCCAGCTCTCAGTAGCTCATAATGTAAACTGAAACTCAGGATGGTTTTGTTTTTTGTTTGTTTGTTTCAATTTTAAAATGATAATCATATCACTACACAGGTTGGCCTTTATAAAAAATTGTTTCCTTTCATCGGAATGTCCTTTACATCCCATATTCTGCCTCTTCTGCCCCCAAACTAGTTGGAGATTCATCTCAAGTGTTACCATCGTGGTAAAGATTTCCCCTCCTCCCCAAAGCTGTATTGTCTTTTGCATGGTTATTTCACCCATTGGATAATGAACTCCTGGTGGGGCAACAGCCCCATACAGCACTATTCCTCTTGTATCACCAATATACCCACCTAGCACTTGGCACATGGTCGGTTCTCAGTAAATGTGTCATGAATAAATGAATGCATGACAACTGGGAAAACTAAATTATATAATGTGTTTGAAGGGACATCAAATCTTAATTAGTTGTACTAAATTTGTCCTTCTCTTTAAATGAGTGTCTCCTTCTCTTTCCTTGATAATTTTGGGTTTTTAGCAATGGCATCTAGCCCAATTCCCTTTTTGCTCCCATTTCCCTCTTTTCCCTCCCTCTCTGCACTCTCAGACTGCAAAGCACTTCTGTGGGAGGAAGCACACCCCAACTGTCAATCACAAAGTAGAACTGCGGTCAGAGTAGCCCAGGGTTTTGTTTCCAACATTAATGAAGTGGCTGGAACAGCAAACATCTGCCGAAGGGGCCCAAACTCTTTCCAGCAGCTGGAGACCCACAGACACTTCCCAGCCTCCTGTGACTGTACCCAGGCAGTGTCTGCCCCTATGTTCCTGGAACACACAGAGAGAGGAAAACACTGGTCTGCCTTTAGCTACATTTAGGCAGGCATGGAGAGGAGAAAATTTCACGACTCCCAGAAGACTGCAAGTCATCAGCCCTCCCACCCCCTTCAGTCTAGTACCTGATTCCTGAGGACAAACCCCAGTAGTGAGACATGAACATAGCCAATACCTTTGCTATGTTAGAGCTAAAGGCTTTAACAACTAAAAACCAAAGAATACTTCTTTCCCACTTCACACCCAATAGCTTACTTTTCTAGAACTCTTGAAATTTAATTAAAAAGTGGTTTATATTGATGCATTATAATTACATTAGTGAGATTCATTGTTATGTATTCATACATGCACACAATATAACAGTATAATTTGGTCAATTTTATTCCACTATATCTCCAAAGCAAACTGTTTTTTAAAAATCCTAGGGTGACTTTTAAATTGCATATATGACATAAACCTAGATGGACTCAACTTGACTCTTAGTTTTACCATCCTTTTAAAATCTTGAGATATGTGTTGATGTAAATACTCAGAAGTAACCAGGACCTAAGTCTTTTAAGTACAGTAATTCTTTTCCCAACCATCTTTTCTCCAAAGAAGAAAGAAGGGGAGAAAAGCATTTCTTACATTCTCATCAAGTCTACTTAGTAACTTGTATTTCAGCCACCAAGTTCTGAAATAGTTTCAGACATGTAAAAGCAAAATAGGGAAAGGCTTGTAAGTTAATATTCCCCTGGGCCCCAGGGCCATGCCAAAACTGCTTGCTGTCTGCAGCCGGGCACAGCAGCCTCAAATAACAAGTTAAAGGAGGTGTACAAGGAGGCCAGCTTATTTTTAATGATGATATTAATTTACAAAAACTGCTCTCATACACTGGAAGGCATCTTTTTAAGAGAGGGCACAAATGCAATCCACTTGACAAATGGTCTTGGGAGTGACTAGCACCTTCTATCCTTTCTCAAAAGCCAGTTTAAATTGAGAAAAATAAAAGATGATGGCTGTGTCTACAAAGCACTGAATGTTTATATAAAGTTGGGGAAATTCAGTAAATTGTCCAGATGTTGCCAAATTTTGAGAAGCCTGCTGTACAGACTAAAATTTGAACATTATTTCTCTTTTTTAATTGTGCTATGCTGACATCAAACAGTTATATTTCTGCCAATATCCTTTGCACCTCAATTATCCCAACTGATGTAGCCGGAAATATAGAATTCAAGCTGTCTGAATTTTATCATAATAGTGTGAAAACACTGGAGCATCACTGGTTTTGACTTTTTTCTCATATCCCTTAATTAATAATGTCTCAAAAAGAGAGAAGCAGCAGTGTGAAACATGTGATGGAATAAGGTCGTGGCTGTCTGGGGGTAAGAGAAATGAACTTTGGGAGTCAGGCAAACTTTATGCCTGACTTTAACCTACCCAATCACTGACTAATTTCCCTTGGTCCCTAATCATAATTTGTGAGTAAGGACAGCCAACTCTCTTTACTCCTTGCTAAAAATTTCTCTCCCCATCATCTTTGTATTTTCAATAAAATGAGCTATTTGCTATCAAAAACCATCACAAAACAAAACTGCACTTTAAAAAGTAGCAGCCCCATCCTCTGCTGTTGCATGTATTTGGGGCTGGATTTTCTCAATGTTCAAAACCCAGGAACCAGCCAAGATTAAGAATGGGAGAGCAGGACTAGGAAGGCAGGACTATGGTTAACTAAAGAAAGAGGTCCTAACCACCTAGGGTCCTTAAGTGCCACTTAACATCTGGCCCTACAGGCACAGACTCTGCACATCTGTAGGTGTCAATCAGTCTGACCAGCACTTTACAGAGACTGGGTCATTTATGGTTCTCAAATTTTTTAATCTGCTGGAGGGAAATAAAAATGCCATAATCCTGCATCCACGGGTGACATCTCATCCAAATCATCTCATAAAATATTTCTATTCTCTCCTCGGTCTCAAGCAGTTCTTGACTAATATTCCCTGTAGTCTTCCCCAATGCAGGGCAAGTTAGCAACCCATGAGGCAGAATTTCAGAGCAAACATGGAATAAGTGGGTCCTTAGCATCGGTTGTCATCAAGGACAAGAAGGCTCCTGAGTCTGACAACACAGGGAAAGACTTGTGGAGCCAGTCAGCCTTCTAAACACATGAAAGGGAAGCAACACTCTCAGAGAGCTTTGGATAATTAAGGAAATCTGCTGGCACGATTGTTACTATGTTAATACAGAACAATATTTACCAAGAACATTGGGTGCAATATGCCAATCAGGGAATGCAATGGTCCCTGCTCCAGGTCTTTAAGAAAGAGGAAGTTTGTACAAACTCCTGGACACAGGTGCTAATCACCTATTTAAGTCTAAGTGCAGTGTGTGTGTGTGTGTGCACTTGTATGTTGCATGTTTGCTTGTGTTTATATGTGTGTTTCTCTCTGTGTGCCTATGCATGTGTACCTGCGGCCGGTCTATATACCTTTATGTTGTTTGTTTGCTTTGCTTTTTCTTTCTTTCTTTCTCTTTTGAATGAAGAGAGGAAAAAAGGGAAAAGAGACATTTAAAAATGTTATTTAGATAAATTCAAGAGACAGTCTTAATCCTACAGGAGGAATAAAAGAAAAGAAAGCTGAGCAAACTGTCCAGACAAAAGTTTCACAATTATAGCATTATTCTGTCCTGGGCTATGCAGACTATTTCCTTTTCCAAGAAATACTCCACAATTTGAAATATTTCTTACAAACATGAGCTTTTAAGAGAAAGTTGACCTCTGTGAGCTACTTATCAGGAATATTTTTATCATCAATGGAAATTACAGCACAGCAAATGTACTCAAAGCAAAATAGGAAAAAAAACCAAAAAATGTGGAAAATTCTGGTATTAAATACTTTCATGTGAAATACTCCAAAACTAAAGAAAATGCTAACATAGCCTTTTGGGGATAATCTGAAACAAATGAACTCTTGCTGCTTCTACCTTTTTTTTTTTTTTTTTTGTCTGCGGATTTTTTTATGCAGAGAAATAATTTACTTCACTCTGAGCAGATAGCCTCAAGGACAATTTTTATAGACCTCTAATGTTGTGGGTTTTCCTGCATTACTTTCAAAAGTTATAGGGATGCACATATCTAAATAGGCTGTAAACCACTAAAGTAAATAAATGAAATGGTGCCAATCTCCATGCATTTCAATTACGCAAGCAGCCTGCCTTTTTAAATGGAATTCTAAGTTATCACAGAACAGAGAATCCCCAATTCCGTTGCCAGTCCACATCCTGATACGTTTACTTAAGTCAATTATTGAGTCTCTTAGATTATGTCTACAAAAGCTGCCAAAACATCTGGTCATTTCAATCAGTTCAATAAAAGATTCTGCCAAATCAGGGGGGGAAATTAGTCAAATTATTCATCTGTATAGACAGAAAAATAGGTTGTTTTCTTCAAGTAGACAGTAAGTGGATATAGCTCGAAAGAGTTCTCTTCTGAAACCAGAATACAGTCCATAATTCCTGAAGGAGGTTGTGATTTTTATCATCTAATGTTTGGGAAGTATTCTGATAGATCTTTAGGCCAAAATTTAATGGGTATGAAGATGACTTATCCATGTCTCTGAGACAATTCTGTGCTCATTTGAATTCTATGTTCTAAAGTTTGGGACCAAGCCAGAACTAAGCCAAACTGGCGTTTGCTAAATGTTGAAAAATAAAAGTAGCAGAACTAGAAATCAGAACATAGTGCTTATTCCCCTGGAACTCTCTGTAATTTATGTGTATGTGTGCCCTCATTTTAACAAAAATTCAACACATGATTTAAACTGCCCAAAAACAGATGAATACACAGCTTTTGATCAGACCCTCTGTGCACAAAATCCTGCTCTATAAAATAAAAATAATATGGTTACTTTCTTGAGAGAGAGGATTTTTTAATATTTTATTTTTTTAGTTATCGGCAGACACAACATCTTTGTTTGTATGTGGTGCTGAGGATTGAACCTGGGCCACACGCATGCCAGGCGAGCACACTACCGCTTGAGCCACATCCCCAGCCCCATAATATGGTTACTTGATTTTCTCAGTTTCTTATGTAGTATCTTCAACAACTACTTGGAATTTCAAATCATTATCTTTATGGACCATATAGTCAGAGCCCAAAAGAGAAACAATACTCAGAAAACGGAAGGGAAAGATGCAGGAGTCCAACATTCTGATTTTATTACCCCACTTTTATTTCCCATTAATGTAATAACTCATGGACTCAAAAATCCTCTGATCTTAAAAATTCTTTAAAATTTCTTGGTTCAGAAATCTGCACTAGAATACGATCCTCCTCTTGAATAAACCCAGAGGAAGAAGATAAAATTCCCATACTAATTTGGAGAAACATTAAGTACAAATAAGCTACCCATGTCTCATTTTTTATGGCTTTGTTCTCTGTGCATAGTTTTGAGGTTTAAAAAAGAGCCAGAGACAATTAGAAACAATTATTGTCATAACAATAAAATAAACTTTATGTGAAGGTCTGGGGTGACTCATCTTCATATTGAATGTTTCAGAGGACATGATTTCTGAGACTGAGGTCTGTGTATAACTTGTTAAATGTCTATAGCTTAATTGTTAAAGGTTGCTAATAAACTAGCAAAAAAAAACTTTCTGTCTTCTTTAGGAGATTAAAACCATTCTTTGTCTCCAGGACAAAGACATTAAAAGAAACTCAGTTTTCTAGGTAGGAGGAAGATGATAAAAAAAAAAGTAAAGTTTTGTTTAGAATCTCACTAGGAGCAGAATCTTGCTTTATTAAAAACAAAACAAAAAACAGAAATTTTACTAATTTTTAACCAGGCTTAAGGGAAAATCTGGGGTCCAGTAAAGGAATGATATTCATATATAAAAGGAATATTTTTAGTTTTGATGAGGGCAGGTTAGAAGTTGGTAGGAAAAAGACTTTGTGGAGAATTAGGCAGAAGGACCATGAACAAAGAATGGGATTAACTAGGATGATCAAATATGGCGGTAAAGGGTAGATCATATTTAATTTCTTATAGACAGAGCTAGAATTTGTTTTCCCTCTGTAGGACTAATTACAAAGAGTTGTTTTATTTGTTGTATTGCTGTTTTTTTAAGATTTTTTTTTTATTTTTTAGTTATAGATGGACACAACACCCTTATTTTATTTACTTATTTGTATGCAGTACTGAGGATGGAACCCAGTGCCTCTTATGTGTTAGGCAAATGTTCTACCACTGAGCTGCACCCCAGCTTTGATGTTTTATGGTTTTGTTTTGTTTTGCTGAGGACTGAACCCAGGGACTCATACATACTAAGCACACTCTACCATTGAACTATTCCCTCAGCCACTGTGCGGTATGAAGTTTCCTTTCACTTATCCAGTTTGATTTTGCAAAAGCAGGGTGTGCTGCCCTGAAGACAATGGTATGGAGAACAGAAAGGGAGCAGAACATGAAAGAAGGTGTTGAAAAGATGAGAGAGTGTATCATTAAACAGGACATGCCAATCAGCTCCTGAAATCCTCAAAATTATTAACAAATATAAAGAAAAGAACCCACCCTTTAGAATGTACCCACCCCCACACACATCCACACAGGCTAAAAGCCTTCAAATAAGTTACTGTCATGATGACAAACTAAGAAGCCATTTACAAGGTAATATTTTGGAGCACAAAGAGACCCACATAAAAGAGTCAAAATGAATCACATGTTGTTTGTGGGAATGTAACCTGCTATGACATTTCTGGAGGGCAGCTTGGCATTATGTCTCAAACTCAAAATTCATTCAGCAGCCCCAATCTGGGAACTGAAACCAAAGCTGTGGTTCTTAAATATGATAATACATATAACCTCTTAGAAGAACATGTTTAAAAACTGTCAGCTCGTGGGTTTCTTCCCCCAGAATTTGTGGGCATGAGCACTAAAAATGTTAAACAAGTAGTCCTCTTGGTTTTGCTTCTGATTAACAATCAGATTACCAAGGAGATAATAAAACCGAGAAAGGCTGTAAGCAGAAATAAATATGGGAGTTAAGATTCCTTAAAACTATAAAAATTTGTTATTTCACATCTCTGAATCTTTCACTGAAAAGACAATTTCCTTGTCTTTTCAATGAAAGTACATATCCATGTAACTATTGTGCAATTACAGAAGAATATATGCATAAATGGCTTAGACTGTGCCTGGCATACACGTAAATAAATGTTAACTATTACTACTGCAATGCTGAATGGGGGGGGAATCCATTCAAATAATAGAATGTATAATACAATTTAATTTTTTGAAACATTATTTATATACACACACTATATATGTGCATATAGAGATATCCTAAAGCATATTCAAATATTAACAGTGACCATTTTTTAAGAATAGAATTTTGAGGGATTGACTTCTCCTCTCTGAAGTTTTAAATATTGTTTTAATATTAAAATATATCATTTCCTCCTAAAAACTGTAATATTTAAGTTTAAAATATGTAAGGCTGAAAATATAAAGTGTATTTTAATAATATCTTACATTTGCATAACACATTTACAGACGTTTTTAACCTGTATTACTTTATGAGTGCCTCAAGCCATCCCTTGAATGAAAAATATGTTTTCCTTGAAATAATTCACCCACAGATAAATTTGCAGAGCCAAGTTTCAAATTCAAATCTTTCAAGTCCAAGTTCAGCATACCTTCTACTGGACAATGTTTTCTCACTGATCCCAGTTATATGTTTTCAAAAGAAAAGGAATTCCATCTTTATGAGTTTCTGTTGTGTGCTATCCACCTCATTTAAAATTTTTAAAATCCTAAGCATTTGATAGCATTGAAATAAATTAAACATTAAGACTGATGAAAATATATTAAAATAAGGAATCTCAAAATTTAGGTTTCTAGTAGAAACTTAGCCATCTCATGTATTATGAAGCTTTATGAGTCCTAGGTAATTTTCTAAACATAGACAGTCCCAATCATCTATTAAAAGTTAACTGATTTCACGAGGGGAAAAAAAAATGAGTTGATAGTAATGCGGAAAGCAGAATGACAACGATATTGCTCTGGGTTTTCGAAAGTTTTTTTAGCAGGTTTAGCTGCTAACCGGTCTGTACAGGCTAAACGTGGAATTAGACGGGATCCGAAGGTAGCCGCAAATTGTCAGGGTCGTGGCATGGCCGTTACTGCCCTCTACCGGGAGAAAAGGAACATGACGCCTCTCCTGTGAAATCACATCTCCCTCTCTTGGCAGGATAGAAGAAGGTCACGAGACAGGCTTCTGTGAGGTGAGTGACTGCTAGTTACTGTTCCAGAACATAAACTCTCAGAAAGTAAATTGGGGGGCTCCTCGGCCTCAGCACTGAATCAGAAGCATTGCTAGTTGCGATTCTTCCCTAAAACGGTGAAGCAGATCAAGGGACACTTTTTAGTTGTGACAGAAAAGACTCTTTACTGATTCTTTATCCTAGTTTTAGTTTTGATAATCCTCACCATCAAAGATTTGAATTCTCCACCTCAAATAATAGGAGATGATATGAAAACAGTCAATGATACAAGTAAAGTCTACACACAAAACCGCAAGACCCAGGACTGTGCCCAGAGGTCAAGGTATAAGAGAGAACACAGCAAAAGTCCAACCTGGGTTTGTGGACCTCAACCATAACTAACTAGACTTCCCTAAGTAACTCTCAGAGATCTAATTAGTCCATGATGATAAATATCTATTGATCAACTGATTACATTTTAATTAACTCCAGTATACCTTTATCTACTCTAGACCAGATTTTAACATACCCAGCTTTTATGGATTTGTGCACTCATATTTCCCAGAATTTATAGATACACCTGGTCTCCTTTAACTTAGATTGTAAACCCTCTTGAGAAAAGGGAGTGGAAAGTCTGGCTAAAAAAAGAAAAACATAAGAGGTAAATATTAAAAACAGGAAGAATGTTAAAAAAAAAAAAACAGAAAAAAACTCAAAATTTCAAACTATAGACAGAAAGTCCTGACCCCGTAAATTATAAAGCCACTGACCGTAACTTTATAGGAAAAACATCTATAGTATAGGAAAACATCTATTTTCTTATATTTTCCAAACAGTATTTCTGGGTATGAAAAACAAATTTGTACATGACTGCAACAGCCACTCTTCTCTGCCTAAAAATTTTCAAAACAAAACTTCAATTCATGTAAGTAACTAAAACGACAAACTACCACAGAACTATGGATAGTCATTAAGACACTGGCCCAAGTGCTGCATTCCCAGTGGCCTATTAATCAATCAGATAATTGATTTTGTGATCAGAACATTCTTTTATTTCTGGGTATTGAATACCACACTCTGGAACAATAACCTCTTTTTTTTTTTTTCTGTGCATTGCACTTCATTATCTTAACTGTAGCCATGTGATATAATACTGTGTTGGAGATAAAAGTATAAAAATTAAATAGATCATTTATCAAAATATTTATTGAGCATCTGGTTTGTCCCCGGAGCTATGCTGCCCAAAGAAATACGGTGGTGAACAGTACATATTCTCTTTCCTCAGAGTAGCAGACCTATAGTGAAGACAAGCAAACTTCCCCCCAGACGATGCTTTGGGAGTTAGTACAGTCTTAAAAGGGATCAGGGAAGGGTTTCAGAACAACTGTGAGCTGAGCTTAGATCTAAAGGAGACTCTAAGTGAGGGGTAAAGGAACTTGAAGTAGACAATAGACAAAAGAAACACCCAAAAGCTAAAAACAAATGAAAGTGTTTGGTATCCTGGAATCTGCAGTAGTCAAGTGTGGCTGCAGCATAGTTTTGGAGAGAAGAATGTCAAGAGGGGGAAACAGAAGGAAGACAGGCCAGATCAAAAAGCATCTTTTAAACTATTCTTTATTCTGGAGATAGAAGTGTTGTAGGATTTGTAGCAGGAGAGTGACATAATCAGCCATGTGCTTCTAAAAGGCTGGACATGATGTTTGTGGAATATGGAGTAGAGGAAAGCAGAATGAGACAGGGAAACCAGGTAAGAAGATTCTACATTCATCTGAGTGAGCTGCAGCAGTCTTATTAAGTAATAGAGATGAAGAGAAAGAAGGGATAACAGTAGTGTTGAGAAAATTGAATAACCAGTCGCAGTGGTTCATAAGGCTGAGGTGGGAGGATCACAAGTTTGAGATCAGCCTCAGCTTAGGCTCTAAGCAACTCAATGAGCCTGTCTCAAAAAAAAAAAAAAAAAAAAAATTAAAAAGCTGGGGATGTGACTTGGTGGTTAAGTGCCCCTGGGTTCAATTCCTAGTACCAGAAAAGAAAAAAATAAATAAAAGAATACATGAGACTCAGGGCTATTTTAATGTCAGAATATAAAAACTCAAGGAGTGACATCATTTAATATTCAGAATATAAAGAATGCCCACAATTTAATAACAACAACAAAAAAATCTTTAATGAGAAAAGAGCCAGGCAGAGTGGCACACACCTGTAATCCCAGCAACTGGGGAGACTGAGGCAGGAGGATCACAAGTTCAAGGTCAACCTTGTCAACTTAATGAGACCTTATCTAAAAATTAAATTTTTTAAAAGGGCTGAGCATGTAATTCAGTGGTCAAGTACCCCTGGGTTCAATCCCCAGTACCTTCTTCCCCTCAAAAAAGTGAGCAAAGGACTCAAATAGAATTTTCTCCAAAGAAGCAATACAAATGTCCAATAATCACAAGAAAATATGCTGAATATTACTAATCACTGGGACAATACAAATCAGAACCACAATGAAATACCCTTTCGTACCTATTAGAATAGCTACAATCAAAGGAAACAGAAAATTACAAGTGATGGTATGGCTATGAAGAAATTGGAAACTTGTACTTTGCTGGTAGGAAAGTGAAATGGAGCCAGGTGTAGTGGCACATGCCTGTAATCCCAGAAACTCAGGAGGCTGAGGCAAGAGGATCATAAGTTCAAGGCCAGCCTCAGCAACTTAGCAAGATCCTCAACAACTGAGAGACACCTGTCTCAAAATACAAAGAACTGGGGCAATAAAGTGCCCCTGGGTTCAGTTCTCAGTATGAAAGAAAAAAAGAGAGAAGGAAAGAGCTCTTATGGAAAAAGTTTTGCCAGTTCCTCAGAAAGCTAAAAATTAGCATATTATCCAGCAATTCAGCTCCTAAGTATATGTGTATATATACACATACACATACATATACATATACATATATATATACACACACATATGTAAAGCATAAAAAAATCAAAACAGGAACTTAAACAATATTTGTATGTAAATGTTCATGACAGCATTATTTACAGTAGCCAAGAAGTGAAAATAACCCAAGAGTCCATCAACAGAAAATTGGATGAACAAAAGGTGTATATACTTACAATGGAATATTATTTAGCCTTATAAAGTAATTAAGCTCTGATACACTCTATAACATGGATGAATCTTTTAAACATATTGTATTAAGTGAGATAAGAAAAACCAAAAAAGGACAAATACTGTATAATTAAATTTATACCAAATATCTGGAACAAGTAAGTTCATAAAAACAAAAAGAATAATGGTTAAAAGAAATCTAGGAAGTGAAGAATGAGAAGTTATTATATAATGATTGTAGAGTTTCTGTTGGGGTGATTAAAATTTTTGTGAATATTGATTGCATCATATTGTGAGTAAAAGTTAATAGCATTGATTGGAAACCCAAAATATGGTTGAAACAGCAAATTTTATATGACATATATCCTACTACAATTTTTTAGAAATTAATGTAATGGGGGTGGGGATGTGGCTCAAGCGGTAGCGCGCTCGCCTGGCATGCGTGCGGCCCGGGTTCGATCCTCAGCACCACATACAAAAAACAAAGATGTTGTGTCCGCCGAAAACTAAAAAATAAATATTAAAAAATTCTCTCTCTCTCTCACTCTCTCTTTAAAAAAAAAAAAAAGAAAGAAATTAATGTAATGACCCAAAACCTTCATACTGACCTGCACCTCTTTAATGGGTGAGTAGTATGGTATGTAAATTATACCTCAATAAATCTGTTAATAAACAAATAGCAACAACAAAAAAGAAGGAGGGGCTGAGCATGCAGTTCAGTGGTAAAGCGCTTGCCCAGAGAGGGTGAGGCATGGGTTTAATACCCAACACCACAAAAAGATTAAAAAATAAAAATAAAATAATAACTAACAAAATAGCTTCTAGATTTTTGACTTAGCAGATAAATTGACAGGGTTATTGAAGTTGCGTAGTTAAGGGAATAAGGAGTTTGAGGAGGAAATAGTTCAATTTTGAATATGCTGAATTTGAGATGCTTATTAGACAACAAATGGAGACGTACAGCGTACAGTTGAGCATATGTGTCTGAAATTTGGAAAAGAAATCTGAATTAGAGGTAAAAATTCAGAGGCCATCAGCACACATATTAAAGCTCTAAGAGTAAGTGGAATTATCTAGGGAATATGAAAATAGAGCGGTAGATGGGAGAATCAGAGAGAGAATCCCGAAGAAAGCTGAGGACATAAGAAGATGGCAGAGTGGATCTAGGACTGAAGCAGAGGAGGAACGGCTGACCAGGGAGCTGGGTGACAGAATCCACCCTCTAAAACTCAATGACGGGCAGTTTGAGACTTGGAGGGACTTGGAGCTTGGTTACTGAAGCAGAAGATAAGAACAGAATTCCTTGACCCTAAACCTGGACTAGGGTAGGGTCAGAGGGGAAGGATACCAAACAACAGCTGGAAAGAAAAGCAGACCAAGTTAAAACAGAACAGGAGCAGAAAAGACAATGAAGGAGATCCCCACCGTTTAACCCAAATTGTGGACTGACAGCTGTGCCTGGCAGGATAGCTGTGTTGTAGAGTCCACAGCTAGCCAGTCTCCCTAGAAAAGATTAAATCAACATAGCTTCTCCCCACCTTCAGACAGTAATGAATGAAACCAGAGGGAATACCTCTGAAACGGGTAGTCTCTGTAATTCATTTAGAAGGAATCTGGAGAAGGATTGCCGCTAGCTGAAAGTTACTGAAACCCCCACCCTTCTCTGTGGACAAGAGGAGTGGGGTGGAGCTAACCTGATTGCTAATCACTCCTGGAGGGTGCTAACCCCCACCCAGCACTCCACACAGCTCAGCAGGAGCTCAGGCAAAGGCAGGCCAACTGACCTTGGTGATGGTGATGCCTAAAACATCAGCCAGGGCAGGGGCTTCTATGTCACAGAGCCCACAGACAGCATGCATCCACAGGCCATACACTTGCAGCTGACCTCCAAGTACTTAGATAGATAGCATTGTTCTGGAGAAGTCCCAGTGGAGGTGAGTGTGTGCCCACAATTTACAGCCACAGGTAGGGGGAGCTCAGATACAGGCAGGCTTCTGCACCACAGACCACCCACAGAGAGCTCACAATCACAGGTCCCTCACTTAGACAGCCACCAACCTTTATCACACTTTTAAGAAGGCCCTGTGGAGAGGAGTGGATGCAAAATGTCCCACAGCAATCAGTGACAGCCTGAGCCATGCACCCTGTGCTCCCACACCCAAAAGAAGCAGCCAGCAGATGAAGCGCAGCACCTTCCAAACATGCAGGTTCCAGCCCCTGGGCTGATGAACAAGAACTGGCTGGTGAGAAATCCACAGCAATCTGAGAAGTAGCTCCAGTGCCCCAGCACCTCTAGGGGAATCCACAATTGTGAAATTACCAGTTAATTCAATTCTCATTCAGACACATGGATACACAGAAGGCAATTCTTCAGGATAAACCAAGGAGACAGCAAAGTGTTGAGAGCCACAGCCAAGTCGGAATGGCCCCTGGCATTTTGCCAGAAGTAGTGGTTGAGAGGTGATGCCAGCGAGCCATTCAGATGATGACTTTTGAGTTCTCGCGGAGTTCCCGTTGAGTTCTGGTTGAGCTCTCGCAGGATTCCTGGAGAGTTCTCGTGGGTTGGTGGAGTTCCGGGTAGAGAGAGTTCTGGTTGGTGTGTGGTGTGCCTGGAAGGACTGCGTGCGTGGTGTTGGTGTGAGTTCGGAAATAAAGTTTGTTCCTGCTTGAGTGGCTCGTGATTTGTGCCCAGCCAGACTGCGGAAGCAAAGGACATTAAATATGCACAATAACACTACATCCCAGGTAGGAATTTATAGAGGAGCACCCCACAGACACCAACCATCACCCAGTGTGCCTAGATATAAACCCACTGACACATGACTTGTGCATTCCACAAAGGGCAGCAGTCCTATATTCCCCATAGGCCACCCAGCACCACATCAAATAGAAAACACCTCTACCTTAGACTACCACACCTCTCACACTCTGAAATATAGACAAGGTAGCCCACATTGGATTTAACAGTCCTGTATACTTAGAGATTTTCTTTAGGAGGGCATACAACACTACACCCCTTAACAGGGAATAATCAGGCTCCTAAGTCACAGATAATTAGGGACCATCTCTTCTAACCCAACAGAAAACTAGCAGGCACCTAGCCACACCAAATATCAGAAGGGGCCTCCTAGGATTGTATTAGAGGTGAGCTGGTATGATCACTGCCTCAAAACTCAGGGAAACAAAGATAAAACGGAAGAGTGGTGGGAATCTTATAAAGATCCCAAATCCTGATGAAATCCAAACCTGGAAGACTCAATACAGCATTTCTCCACTTCTATATGGATTGTTATAAATAGCTCTAATGTAAATTTGGATCTTACGTATATTACTTTTCCTTTTGAATTTATACATTTTACTCTGTTATTTGATATTGTACCCTCAACCCATTTGATTGCACGTCTTCTAATGTTTTAAAACATTAACTCGAGACATTCTACCTTTCTTTCCCTAGCTCAGGTTTACACTTGCTCCTCTTCCTCTTGCATTACCTGCTCATGCATCAAAACCCCCCACCCATCTTTTTCTACTTTTTACCTTGGTTTGTATTGTTCTTTTCTATATTTTCTATTCTCTCTCTTTTTTTCTTTGCCCATTTTTTTCTCTCCTCCCCCCTTTATTTTTTATATAGTATAATAGTAATTTTATTATCTATAATAACTTCTTAACCTAATGCAGAACATTACTTCAATTTTATATCTGAATTAGAGGAACTGTGGAGAACATTTTCAACAAGTTTTTCCTCCTAAGGTTTGTTAGTACATGACTTTGCTCTAAAGTGAATGCAGTTAGTAGGGTTTAGTATCTTTTCTCAAAGTGGTGATAATACTAAGAACAGCAGAGGATACATATTGAGTGGGAGCATCAATATTCATCCAGCATTGGTAACTGAAGAGAAATAATCTTACAAAATAGTTCCTTCCTAAAAGTAGAAACAATAATCATACCAGCAGATGGGTTAATATACAAATAGTATGAAAAAGCAAGGAAACAAGTCATCCCAAACAGCCCCACAACATTTCAACAACTGATCCCATTGTCACCACCATGGAGGAAATTTCAAAGAAAGAATTTTAAAAGTTTAGTTAAGAGCTGAAATCAATAAAATTGAAACAAAAGAAACAATTCAAACAATTAACAAAACAAAAAGTTGGATCTTTGAAAAATAAATAAAATTGAAAAACCCTTAGCAATGCTAACAAAGAGAAAGAGAAATTCAAATTACTAATATTTGCAATGAAAAAGGAAATGTCACAATGGACAGTACTAAAATACAGACCATAATCAGAGCCTATTTTGAAAATTTATACTCTAATAAAATAGAAAATCTTGAAGACAGACAAATTTCTAGAGACACATGACCTATCCAAATTGATTCAGGAGGACAAAAAGTTAAACAGATCAAGACACCATCAAAAGCTTATCAGGAAAAAAAAAATCCCAGGTCCAGATAGATTCTCAGTCAGTTCAATGTCTGTCACCATCCTCTCAGCTAACACCATCCTCCTCAAATTATTTTGTGAAATAGAAAAGAAGGCTAGTATCACCCTGATACCAAACCAGACAAAGACACATTAAGGAAAAATGGAAAAAAAAAACTTCAGACTAATATCCCTGATGAACATAAATGCAAAAATTCTTAATAAAATACTGGCAAATTGCAGACAAAAAATATTTTTAAAAAAATAGTGCACCTGATGAGGGGTGTTCATCCCAGGTATGCAAGATGGATTCAACATAAGGAAATCATCAAACATAATTCATCACATCAGTAAACTTACAAGAATCACATAATTATCTCAATAGAAGCATAAAAGAACATTTGACAACATGCAGCATCCATTCATGTTCAAAATACTAGAAAAACTAGAGATAATAGGAACATTCCTCAATGTTGTGAGAGCTATCTATGCTAAACCCAAGGCCAACATTATTCTAAATGGAGAAAAATTAAAAGAATTCCTTCTAAAAACTGGAAGACAGGGATACTGTTTCTCCACTTCTATTCAACATAGTCTCTAAAACTCTATCCAGAGCAGTTAGACAGAAGAAAGAAATTAAAGGGATATGAATAGAAAAATAACTCAAACTATTCCTGTTTGCTGATGACATGATTAGAAGATGCAAAAAAAGTCCACCAAAAAACTTCTAGAATAATTGAATTCAGTGAAGTGGCAGGATATAAAATAAATACCCATAAATTAAATGCTTTCCTATATATCAATGATGAATACATTGAAGGAGAAATGAGAAAAACTATCCCATTCACAATAGCCTCAAAAAAACTATTTGGGAATCAACCTAACAAAGAGGTTAGGTTAGGTTCTACAATGAAAACTACAGAACACCAAATAAAGAAATTAAAGAAGACCTTGGAAGATGGAATGATCTCCCATGTTTGTTTGTTTGTTTGTTTGTTTTTTTTTTGAGAGGCAGAATTAACATTGTCCAAAGGGCCATACTACCAAAAGCAATTCCTATTTAAATCCCAATGATGTTCTTTATAGAAATAGAAAAAGCAATCATGAAATTCACTTGGAAAAACAAGAGGCATAGAATAGCCAAAGCAATAGTTAGCAAGAAAAGTGAAGCAGGAGGCATCTTAATACCAGATGTTAAATTATACTACAGAGCCATAGTAACAAAAACAGCATAGTATTGACACCAAAAGAGATATGGATACCAGTGGTACAAAATAGAAGACACAGAGACAAACCCACATAAATACAGTTATACTAGACAAATACACCAAGAACATACATTGGAGAAAAGATAGCCTCTTCAACAAATAGTGCTGGGAAAACTGGAAATCCATATGTAATAAAATAAAATTAGACCTGTATCTCTCATGTTGCACAAAATTCCACTGAGGGTAGATCAAGGACCTAGGCATTAGATCAGAGACCCTGGACCTACTAGAAGAAAAAGTCGGCCCAAATCTCCATCATGTCGACTTAGGGACCAAATTCCTCAACAATACTCCTAAGGCACAAGGAGTAAAATCAAGAAACAATAATTGAGATTGTATAATACTAAAAAGCTTCTTCCTAACAAAGGAAACAAGAACATTAAGAAAGAGCCTATAGAATGGAAGATAATTTTTGCTACTGCACCTCAGATACAGCATAAATAGAGCATTAATCTCCAAGATGTATAAAGAACACTAAAAACTTAACACCAAAGAAACAAATAACCCAATCAATAAATGGGCAAAGGAACTGAACATATACTTCACAGAAGAGTCAACAAATATGTGAAAAAAAATGTTCAATATCTCTAGCAATTAGAGAAATGCAAGTTAAAACTACACTGATTTTTTTGTCTTACTCCAGTCAGAATGGCAGCTGTCACTAATACAAGTAACAATAAATGTTGGTGAGGACGTGGGGATAAAGGTACACCCAGACATTGCTAGTGGCACTGAAAATTGGTGCAACTACTCTGGAAAGCAGAATGCAGAGTCCTCAGAAAACTTGGAATAGAACAACCATTGGGCCCAGTTATCCCACTCCTCAGCATATACCTAAAAGACTTAAAATCAGCATACTACAGAGACGAAGCCACATCAATGTTTACAGCTGCTTAATTCACAATATCTATGCTATGGAACCAACCTAAGTGCCCTTCAATATATGAATGAATAAATAAAATATAGTATATATTCATAATAGAATGCTAATTAGTCATAAAAAAGAATGAAATTATGGCATTTGCTGGTAAATGGATAGAACGGAGACTATCATGCTAAGCAAAATAAGCCAATCCTAAAAAAACGAAGGGCCAAATGTTCTCTCTGATATACAATGCTGACTCACAATAGGCTAGGAGGGGAGAGAGAAGGGGAAGTTCTCTCGATTAAACAGGGGGGAATCAGGGGGAAGAGAGAGGAGATGGGAATGGGAAGGATAGTAGAATGAATCAGATAAAACTTTCCTATGTTTATATACGAATACATAACCAGTGTAACTCCACATCATGTACAACCACAAGAATGGGAAGTTATACTCCATATATGCATGATGTCAATATATATTGTACTGTCTTGTATAACTGAAAAAAAAAGTACTAAAATAGTGCATAATAAAAGAAAGATAGAAAAAAAAGTTTACAGTTAAAATGTTCAAAGAACTAAAAGAAGATGTAAGGAATTAATTTAGAAAGTACAAGAAATGAAAGAGCATTTCAATAAGGAGAACTTCTGAAAAAGAACCGAACAGAAATCCTGGAAATGAAAGACTCAATAAATCAAATTAAAAATTCAGATGAAAGCTTCACCAATAGATTAGACCACTCTGAAGATAGATTCTCAGGCCTTGAAGACAAAGAAT
Source organism: Marmota marmota marmota (assembly GCF_001458135.2). Classification (NCBI taxonomy): domain Eukaryota; kingdom Metazoa; phylum Chordata; class Mammalia; order Rodentia; family Sciuridae; genus Marmota; species Marmota marmota. Next base: position 6,309,592 of record NW_026000243.1, on the reverse strand, counting down.
ATAATCTTGAAAATAAAGAAAAGATATTAAGAGACCATGACCAGAAGTTTTCCAAACCTTAGGAAAGAGATGAAAACCCAAATATGAAGGCATTTAGAAAGCTAAATAGGCCAGATCAAAAAAGGTACTCTCTAAGACACATTATAATTAACATGCCTAATATGCTGAATAGGAACAGAAATTTAAAATGGCAAGAGAAAAACATCAGGCCACATTTAGAGAGGTAAGCCAATTAGTATTCAACTGATTTCACAGCCCCATCCCTAGAAGCCAGGAAGACTTAGAATAATATATATCAAGCCCTGAAGGAAAATGGTTACCAACCAAGGCTACTATATCCAGCAAAACTATCATTCAGAATTGAAAATAAAATAAAACCTTCCATCATAAGCAGAAACTAAAAGAATTCACAATCTCTAAGCCTGCACTACAAAACATACTCAATGAAATATTTAATGCAGAAGAAATAAAAAATAAAAATGAAAACAGGCATAGGGATGACTCTCACTGGACAAATAGTTGATATTAAAAAATCAAATATGAATTACAAATTTGAAATAAATCAAAATGGCAGAAAATAAAAATCATTTCTCTATAATGACACCAAATGTTGCAGGTCTAAATTCTAATTAAAAGATATAGATTGATGAGGGGGAGGGGCCGGATAAGTGAAAGGGCTCTGGACTAACAGGATTGAGAGACTCCCAGGAGCCACCGTACAGGGATTTCTGTCAGCACATAGAGGGCAGAAGCTTGGCTCAGAGGGCACAGCTCCACCTATTGGAAGAGAAGAAAATGGGATTCAGCCATAGAACAGGGGATGCCAGCATGGCAGAGATCTGATGTCATCGGAGAGCGGCCGAGGAGAGAACTTCATCGGTGCCAGTGGCGACGGAAACAGTTGGTCCCCTGGTAGGGAGGGTGAGTCACAGATACCCGAGTCTCTCTCGCTTTGTCGTCGAGCCAGAGGGGAGGAGCGGGGCCACCGCCCGCGCCCACAAGGTAGGCAGACCTGCGACCAACCTGCAGATCAGGCCCAGCGGTCTGCAGGCATGGTAGGAGGGGCAGGGCAGAGCCGCCGCCCGCGCCGGCAAGGTAAGCAGACC
>NW_026000243.1:6280899-6306577 GCF_001458135.2 Marmota marmota marmota | reverse complement strand
GAGGGGAGGGGAGGGGGGATAGTAGAGGATAGGAAAGGTAGCAGAACACGACAGTCACTAGTATGGCAATATGTAAATCAATGGATGTGTAATTGATGTGATTCTGCAATCTGTATATGGGCTAAAAATGGGAGTTCATAACCCACTTGAAGCAAAGTGTGAAAGATGATATATCAAGAACTATGTAATGTTTTGAACAACCAACAATAAAAAAATAAAAAAATTAAAAAAAATAAAAAAAAAGATATAGATTGACAGAATAAATTAAATAACAAAACTCAATCATAAGTTGTTTACAAGAGACTCACCTTATAGGCAAAGACATCCACAGACTGAATTCAACAGGATGGGAAAGGTATTATTATTCAAATTGAGATCAAAAGCAAACAGGAGTAATTTTTCTGGTATCAGACAAAGTAAATTTCAAGTAAAAATTAATCAGAAGAGACAAACTCATTCATTAGGTTAAGAGAATCATCCAATGATAAGATATAATGGCTATAAATATTTATGGCCCAAATATTGGTGCATCAATATATATAAAATGAACCCGTCTCCATAAAAAGAATTAAATAGATTATAGTACAATAATACTGGGTGATTTCAACATACGTCTTTCTCACCATTAGATAGGTTTTAGAGAAACTAAGTAAAGACTCCTGAGAACTGAAAAATGCTATTAATCAAATGGAACTAACAGACATCTATAGACTATTTAATCCATTGACAACCAAACTCACTTTCTTCTCAGTGGCACATGAGACTTACTCTTAAATAGATATTTTGGAGCACGAAGCAAGTTTTGGTAAATACAAAAAAAATTTAAAAGAAAATTTCTTACATTTTATCAGATCATTATGGAATAAAATTAAAATTGATGAGATTTAAAAAACAATTTTAACACTGGGAGATTAAATAATACACTTTTTAAAATTTTTTTTAGTTGTAGTTGGACACAATACCTTTCTTTTATTTATTTATTTTTGTGTGGTGCTGAGGATCAAACCCAGGGTCCTATGCATGCTAGGCAAGCACTCTACCGCTGAGCCACAATCCCAACCCCTAAATCATACACTTTCGAATGATGAATGGATCAAAGAAGAAAGCTGAGGAGAAATTTTAAAATTCTTAGAAACAAATGAGAATAGAGATATATCAGTATCTCTAAAACAGAGTGAAGGCAGTTCTAAGAGGAAAGTTTATAGCATTTATTGCTTACATTTAAAAAATAGATACCAAATAACAAATCTAATGTTACACCCCCAAGACCCTAGATAAAGAACAAACCAATTCCAAAATCAGGAGAACACAGGAAATAATTCAAATCAGAGCCAAAATTACTAAAATTGAGAATTTTTTAAAATGAAGGATGAATTCAACAAAAAGTTAGTTCTTTGAAAAAATAACCAAAATTGATAAACCGTTAGCCAAACTAACCAAAAGAAAGATACAGAAGATCCAATCAACAAAATTAGAGATGAAAAAGAAGATATCATCACAGACACTTCTGGAATCCAGGGGATTATTAGAAACTACTTTGAAAAACTGTATTCCAAAAAACTGGACAATCTAGAAGATATTGAAAATTTCCTAAACACATATGACCTATTCAAATTGAACCATGAGGATATATAATATTCAAACAGATTGATAGGAAGCAATGAAATTGAAATAGCAATTAAAAAGTCTTTCAACAAATAAAAACCCAGGACCAGATGGAGTCTCAGCCAAGTTCTACCATTAGTTCTTTAATGAAGAACTAATGCCAATCTCCTCAATTTACTGCATGAAAGAGAAAGGAGGGAATACTGCCAAACTCATTCCATGAGGCCAAAGTCACCCTGATACCAAAACCAGACCAAGACACATCAAGGAAAGAAAACTTCAGACCAATATCCCTGATGAGCATACATGCAGAATTTTTTAATAAAATATTGGCAAACTGCATTCAAAAACACATTAAGAAGACAGTACACCATGATCAAGTGGGTTCATCCCAGGGATGCAAGATTGGCTCAATATATGTAAATAAATAAGTGTAATTCACCCCATAACTAGAGTTAAAGACAAGAATCACTTGATCATCTCAATAGGTGCAGAAAAAGCATTCAACAAAATCCAGCACTCACTCATGTTAAAAATGCTGGAGAAACTAAGAATAGAAGGAATTTCCTTCAACATTGTAAAACCCAAGGCCAACATTATACTGGAGAAAAACTGAAAACATTTCTTCTAAAATCAGGAACCATTCTTACTATTCCTATGCAACATAGTTTTTGAAACTCTAGCCAGAATGATCAGATAAGAAAAGGAACTAAAGGGATATGTATAGGAAAAGAAGACGTAAAATTATCTCTGTTGTTTGCTGATGACATGATCCTATATCTAGATGACTCAAAAAAAAACCTCCACCAGATCATTTCTAGAGCTGATTAAATTCATCAAAGTAACAGGATACAAGATCAACATACATAAATCAATCACTTTCCTATATTCCAATAATAAATCTTCTGAAAAGGAAAATTATTCCACTCACAATAACCTCAAAATAAAATAATAAAATAAAATACTTAGGAATAAACCTAACCAAGGAGTTTAGAACCTCTACAATGAAAACTACAGAACACTGAAAAAGAAATTGAAGACCTTAGTAGACAGAATGACCTCACATGCTCTTGGATAGGTAGAATTAATATTGTCAAATGGCCATACTACCAAAAACACTATACAGATTCTATGCAAACCACATTAAAATACCAGTGACATTCTTCACAGAACTAGAAAACAAAAGTCCTAAAATTCATTTGGAAGAATAAAAGATCCAGCATAGCCAAAGCTGGATTCTTCTTCTGAGCAAGAAGAATGATGCTAGAGGCATCAAGACACAAGATTTCAAATTATACTACAGAGCTAGATTAAGGAAAATAGCATGGTATTGGCGCCAATCAGACATGAAGACAAGATCATTGGAACTAAATAGAAGACACAGATACAAACCCACACTAAATACAGTTATTTCATACTAGACAAAGACACCATAACATAAATTGGAGAAAAGATAGCCTCTTCAACAAATGGTGCTGGGAAAACTGGAAATCCATATGTAGTAAAATGAAATTTAACCCCTATCTCTCACCCTGCACAAAACTCAACTCAAAGTGGATCAAAGACCTAAGCATTAGACCAGAAACCCTGCACCTACTAGAAGAAAATGTAGGCCCAACACTCCATCATGTCAGCTTAGAAATCCACTTCCTCAACAAGACTCCTAAAGCCCAAGAAGTAAAATCAAGAATCAATAAATGGGAAGGTATCTAACTAAAAACTTCTTCACAGCAAAGGAAAAAATCAAGAACATGAAGAGAGAGCCTATAGAATGAGAGAAAATCTTTGCTACCTGTACCTCAGAGCATTAATCTCCAGGATGTATAAAGAACTCAAAAAAATTTAACACAAAAAAATAAATAACCCAATCAATAAATGGGCAAAGGTACTAAACAGACACTTCACAAAATAAGAAATACAAACGGTCAATAAGTAATTAAAAAATGTTCAACATCTGTAGCAATTAGAGAAATGCAAATTAAAACCACACTGATACTTTATCTCACTCCAGTCAGAATGGTAATTATCAAGAATACAAGTAACAATAAATGTTGGCAACAATGTGAAAGGAGAGGTTCACTCACATATTGCTGGTGGGACTGCAAAATTGGTGCAACCACAATGGAAAGCAGTATGGAAATTCCTCAGAAAACTCAAAATGGAACCACCATTTGACCCAGTTATACCACTCTTTGGCATGTATCCAAATAAGTTAAAATCCCCATACTACAGTAACAGGGCCACATCAATGTTTATAGCAGTTCAATTCACAATAGCTAAACTATGGTGTCCATAAATAAATGAACGGACAAATAAAATGTGCTACATATACATAATGGAATATTACTCGGCCATAAAATGAATGACTTTATGACATTTGCCAGTAAATGGATGGATCTGTAGACTATCATGCTAAGTGAAATAAGCCAATCCCAAAAAACCAAAGGATGAATGTTCTTTCTGATATGTGGATGCTAACACACAACAAAGGTAGCAAAGGGGCAGAATAGAAATTCAGTGGATTAGAGAAAGGGGAATGAAGGGGAGAGAAGGGGGACAGGAATAAAAAAAGACAATAGAATGAATCTGACATAACTTTCCTATGTATGTATACATTGACAAAACTTTCCTATGTACATATATGTATATACCACAGTGAATCTCCACATCATGTGCAACCACAAGACTGGATTCTATTTAGAATAAGTTATATTCCATGTTTGCATAAATGTATCAAAATATACTCTACTTTCATGTATAGCTAAAAAGAACAAATAAAAGAAGAATCAATGAATGGATGGCATAAAATTTAAAAACTTCTACACAGCAAAGTTAACAAGAGCATGAAGAGAAAGACTAGGAGAAGATCTTTCACATCTACTCCTCCAACAGGGGATTGATATCCAGAAGATGACAAGAACTCAAAAAACTTAGCACCAAGAGAATAACCCAATTAATAAATGGGCAAAAGAACTAAACAGACATTTTTTTTTGTTGTTCTAATTGGTTAACATGACATAGAATGCATTTTGACATATTATACACAAATGGAGCACAACTTCTCATTCCTCTGGCTGTAGATGGTGCAAAATCACTCCAGTAATGTAATCATACGTGTATATAGGGTAATGTCTGTCCCATTTCACCATCCTTCTCATCCCCATAGTTCCACCCCTTCCCTCACTGCCCTCCACACAAACCAAAGTTCCTTCATTTAAACAGACACTTCTTAAAAGAAGATATATAGGGGCTGGGGATGTGGCTCAAGCGGTAGCGCACTCGCCTGGCATGCGTTCAGCCCGGGTTCGATCCTCAGCACCACATACAAACAAAGATGTTGTGTCCGCTGAAAACTAAAGGAAATAAATATTTTTTTTAAAAAAAAAAGATATAAAAATGAACAACAAATATATGAAAAAATGTTCAACATCCCTAGCAGAGAAATGCAAATTAAAACTATATTTAGTTTTCATGCCACTCCAGTTAGAATGCCAATCATCAAGAATACAAACAATAATATGACTTGGCAAGGATATGGAGAAAAAGTTACACTCATACATTATTGATGGGTTTGCAAATTAGTTCAACCACTTTGGAAAGCAGAATGGAGATTCCTCAAAAGACTAAGAATGAAAACTTTGTGTGGCCCAGCTATGCCACTCCTTAGTATGTATTCTAAAGAACCAAAATCAGCATACTATATTGACATAGGCACATCAATGTATATGTGTCTATATATGTATGTACATAAGATATATAATATGTTTATATATGTGAAATATATATAATATGTGTGTGTCTCGTGTATATAATAGCAGCAGAATTCACAATGGCCAAGTTATGGAACCAATCCAGGTGCCCATCGACAGATAAATGGATAAAGAAAATGCGGTATATATACAAATGGAGTTTTACTCAGCTTTTAAAAAGGTTGAAATTTGGCATTTGTTGCTAAATGGATGGAACTACAAAACATCACGCTAAGTGAAGTAAGCCAAATTCAGAAAGTCAAGGGTCAAATGTTTTCTCTCCTATGTGAAAGTTAGACCAAAATAAAAGAAAGGCAGATGTGGAAATGCCATGAAAATAGAGGGAGATCTATGGAGTAGAGGAAGGGAACTGTGGGAAAGGGCATAGGAATAGGAAAAAGGAGGAACAGTAGAATGGAATTCACCAAATTATGCTATGTACATGTATGAATATACCACCATGAACTTCACTTTTATGTGTGTGTATGTGTATAAAGCATTAATTTTAAAAAATTATAAATTAATATAAGGAAGACCAGTAGGGTAGAGAAAGGGGAACAGAGAGAGTAGGGGAGGAAAAGAGGAAGTACTGGGGACTGAAATAGAGCAAATTATATTCTATGCATGTACAATTATGTCAAATGAATGCCAAAATTATGTATGAATATAATACTCTAATAAAACACATAAAAATGGAGGATCTCAAAGTTTATTGATAGCTAAGTGTTTTAGACAAGCAGAGATGTCCACAAAGAAGCCAGAGAGCTAATATAGAAAGCAAAGCAATTTAATGGAAGAACACATTGTAGGGGAAAAGTGTGACATTTTAAATATGTCTTATCACTATTGATAATAATTTCTTCTGTAATTAAAGAAAGAAAACTAATTGAAGAGAAAGTTTAAATAAGAAAAAAAAGATCTTTCTTGCCTCTTTTTATCTTTATTCCTAGAGTCCAAGTTGTTTCAAATTAGAAACCTTGGGTTTTATACTTTCAGAAAAATTCTTCCGCATGTATCAAATAAGCCTAATAAATTTGCTTATTCAGACAGAGAAAGAGAGAGAGAGATAAAGTCCCAAAGGAGCAACAGTGGGAGAAATAAGCAAGCAGGTTAATATTAGTTGTAAATTAAAAGAAAAGGAGAAAAATGTCTTTTAATAAAAAATGGTTACATTTTTGTTCCTTGATCCTTAAAACTCCTACAATGGATAAAAAATTAAGTTTGAAATAAGTTCTTAAAACCAAATAATGAAATAAAGAGAAATCACATGATTCACCAGATTTTCCAAATCTGTTGAGTGCAATGGCACATGTCTGTAACCCCAGCTACTCGGGAGCCTGAGGAGAAGGATCACAAATTCAAAGACAGCCTTGACAACTTAGAGAGATCCTGCCTTAAAATATAAGATAAAAATATCTGAGATGTTGCTCAGTGGTATGGCACCCATGGGTTCAGTGTCCCCATACTAGAAAAAACATAGTTTCCAAAACTGATGAAAGAAATAACACTACAGATTCAGGAAACTTGTTGAACTCAAAGGAAGACAAACACAAAGAAGCACAACTAAGTACATCATTGCTAAGTCATAAATACTAAAGATGAAGAGAAATATTAAAAGTGGTTAGGTAAAAAACACATTATTTTCAAAGAAACAATAATAAAAAAGACTAACTTTCAAAAGACAAAGTTAACTTTTCAATAGAGACAATGAAAGGCAAAGGACAATAATAGAATGACGTTTTTGAAATGCTGGAAGAAAATGTCAACATGAGATCTATCCTACAAGAATATTCTTCCGATGTTTCCAGATCTGCTCTGGCCTTTTGCAACAATATGAATAAACTAGGAGGAAATTATGTTGAGTGAAATAAGCCAGAAAGACAAATGATTTTAATTATATGTGGAATATAAAGAAGTTGAACACAGAAGTATTAAAAGCTGAAGATGAGTATAGAGATAGGAGACCTGCTGGTCAAAACATCTAGTTAGAGTCAGACAAAATAAGTATATGGATCGAATGCATAGTGTGGTGACCATAGTTAATAATAATGTAATTTATATTTCAAAAGTGCTAAGAATATAGATTTTTAAATGTTTGTATCACTCACAAAACATGGAATGTGGATGTGTTAATTAGCTTTATTCCATATTGCATACATTTATTAAAACATCACATTGTACTTCATAAATATATACAATTAATAGTAAATTAAAAATTTTAAGCTAATTTTTAAAAATATTTTTCAAAAATGAAATAAATATAAAGATATTTTCTATGAAAGCAAGCCTACAGGGTCTGGGGATGCAACTCAGCGATAAAGTGTGTGTTTAGCATGTGTAAGGCCTCACCACCACAAAAAATAAAATAAAAAGCAATAACACCAACAGGCTTCATTGTCAAATAAAATATTAAAATAAATATTAGAGACAGTTTTTAGAAAGAAGGCACATGATCAAAGAAGAAACAGAAATTAAAGAAGGATAGAACAACACAAAAAAGAAAAAATATAAAGAAATGTGGAGTACTTAAAACAATAATAATTGTTTTGGGTTTGAAAATATATGCAGAAGTAGAAACAAAGTAGGACAATAAAAGTACTAATGATAGTAATAGTACAATATAGTAATAAAATGAGGACTGGGTAAGGTGGTACATGCCTACTATCCTAGTGACTCAGGAGGTAGAGGTAGAAGGATCACAAGTTTGAGATCAGTCTGGATAACTTGGCAAGACCCTGTCTCAAAATAAATTAAAAAGAGATGAGGGTATAGCTCAGTGGTAGAGGGCCTCTGGGTTCAATATCTCTCTCACACACACATAAATTACATGAGAAAGAAAAGGGAAAATGAAGTTAAAAGTTGTGAGATTCTTGTACTGATTCCGAAAAATATGTGACAGAAGTCATTGTGTGCCCTGACAAGCATAGAACATTTACTCTCTCATCTTTTACAAAAAGTTTGCCAAACCCTGCTCCAGGTAGTCAACTAGATAAAGACACTCAGTAGTGTTCAATGTCCTTAACTCTTTTTCTGTCTTCTCATTTTAATAACAAGAGAAGTACATTAAAATATTTAAATATAACTATAGAACTCAACAATAGAAATATAAATCACCCTATTTTTAAAGGGGCAAAGAATTTGAGTAGATGTTTCTTCCAAGAAAATATGCAAATGACCAAAAAGCACACAGAAACATCATTAGTCATCAGGGAATGGAAATTGAAACACTAATGAGTTGGTACTTCATACTCACTACGATAGCTTAAGTATCAAAGGGAAAAAATTTAAAAAATGTGTTGAAAAGGATGGGAAAAGGATGGGAAGAGATTGGAACCCCATACATTCCCAGCCACTGTGGGAAAATAGTTCAGCAATTCAAAAGTTAAAGAGTCACCATTATATACAATTCAGCAATTCCACTTTAAGTATATGCCAAAGAGAATTGAAAATATGTGTTGGGCTGGGGTTGTGGCTCAACAGTAGAGCACTCACCTAGCACATGTCAGGCCCTGGGTTCGATCCTCAGCACCACATAAAAACAAATAAACAAAATAAAGGTATTGTGTACAACTAAAAAATAAATATTAAAAAAAAGAAAATATGTGAAAATAAAAATCTTGTTTATGCTAGTATTATTCATGATAGGGAAATAAGTAGAAATAACTCAAATGTTCATGCATTAATAAGCTTTCCATAACTTTAACAAAATACCTGAGGAAACTAACTTATAAAGAGAAAAGATTTATTTTGGCTCACAGTTTTGGAGGCTTCAGTTCATGATCAGTTGACCCCATTGTTTTTGTCCTGTGGCAAGGCAATACCTCATGGTAGGAGCTTGTGATAGAGCAAAACAGTTTATTTCATCATCAGGAAGCAAAAGAGAAAGAGGGAGGAAGTGGTCAGGATTTCACAGTCCCCTTCAAGAGCACAATACCAATGACCCAGAGACATTCCACTAGAGCTGGGTGGGGTAGTGCATGCCTGTAATCCCAGATATTTGGGAGGTGAAGTAGGAGTATCCCAAGTGTGAGGTCAGTCTCAGTGACTTAGCAAGAACCTGTCTCAAAATAAAATTAAAAGGGTTAGAGATGTAGTGCAGTGACAGAGTGCTCGTCTAGTGTGCTCAAGGCCTTGGGTTCCATTCTCAGGACTGACAAACAAAAGGACCTCCCACTAAACCCCATCTCTTAAATTTTTCACCATCTCCCAATTGCACCACCCTAAGGACCAAGCCTTTACGCACTTAGGCCTTTGGGGAACATTCAACAGTTTCCTAACCAGATAATGTATATATAAATTGTGTTATATTCATACAATGGACCATTACACAGCAGTTAGAAATAATTAATAAATGTTAGACATGACAACCTGCATCAACTCTATATACAAAAGTTTTGAGTGATAGAAGCTGCACATACAGATTAATAATTATATTTCTATTATTTTAAAGAATAAGCTAAACTAACCTATAATGAAATAAATCAGATTAGTGTTTACTTAGGCAGATGATATTTTTCCAGACAGCATAGGAGGGAGCTGAGGTGCTCAAAGTGCTCAGTGCCTGACTTGGATGCAAGTTAAATGAATTTATGCTTTAAAATTTTTTAAGGTAGGGGCTGGAGTTGTAGCTCAGTGGTCGAGTGTTTGCCTACCATGTGTGAGGCACTGGGTTTGACACTCAGCACCACATAAAAATAAATAAATAAAATAAAGGTATTGTGTCCATCTACAACTAGAAAAAAATATTATTAAAAGAAAAATTTAAGGTAGCTCTGTGGTAGAGTCTTTCCCTAGCATGCTCTGGGTTTAATCTCTAGCTCCACACAAATACACGCCAAAAATTTCTTTAAAGGAATTATAGTAAGATTTGCATATTTTATGTGTGTTTAGCTTTTAAAAGTATTTTTATACCCTTAAAATTTAATGACTAGCCCAAGACCCTGGGTTCCATCCCGAGCAACAAAAAGAAAAGGAAAAAAAAGTAAATGGCTGGTAATTTAGGCAGATAATAAGGTGAGAAAAATATCCTAGAAAGGGGAATATGCTTCAGTTTTGTCTACTGTTGACCTTGATGATGATCACTCTAAACAGTGCTAGGATCCCAGTTTAGAGAAATCAACAAATAGCATGGTGAAAGAATAAAAGAACCAAATGACCCATATTATTAAAAATCAGAAATAGTGACTAGATGACTCAACCAAGTAAAATAATCCTTGACCTGTATGACAGAATTTTAAGATGTCCCCAAAATTCCTTCTCTACTCACAGTAGCCAGGAAGCAAAGAAAGAGGAAGAGATAAGGGGCCAGGGTCCCTGTATTTCCTCCAAGGGCACACCCACAATGACCTAACTTCCTCCCACTAGGTCCCATCTCTTAAAGATTGAACCACACATCATCCTTTGGGGGCTACTCATCAAAACTATAACAAGACTACCAACTCAACGAAGTTAGTGACCTCACAACATGGAGACACAACAAAGAACAGATGAACTGTCCAGTCAAGCTCTACCTGTCAGGGGATCCAGAGAATCATGAGAAGTAATAGTAAGTCATTGATTTAAACCACTAAGTTCTAGAATGGTTTGCCACCCAGCAATAGATAACTTAAACACTTGTGCCTCCTGGACCTGTTCTGGTCTGGCCTCATAGATACTATTTGCATCTTGCAATGACATGATGTTTTGAAGGTCTACTGCTGCAGTTTAATCAAGCAATTAGGACTCAGTTCAAAGTAAGTAGTTCAGGCTGCATAATCACTTGGAGTCCAAGGGCATTGAGTCTCTTCCAGAGCCCACTAGTCAAGTGTTATTTTTAAACAGGGAAAATAGTTGACCACAGAAGAGGGCATGACCTTGCCTTGGCGTCTCCTACTGGGGCTTTCCAGGGTTTGCACATAGCATCTCTGTCTGCAGAGACACTTACAATAATTTTAGATGTGCTGGATTTTATAGTGAAATTGTTGAGGCAATTTGAAATGAAGCCTGGGCTTCTACCAAGAAATTTTTTAAACTGCACCACACACAAAATGGGCAAATTTGCAAGTTTACACACCTTTAATCCCAGTTACTCAGGAGGCTGAGGCAGGAGGATCACAAGTTTGAAGCCAGCCTGGTCAATTTAGTGACACCATGGCTCACAATAAAGTAAAAGGGCTGGGACTATAACTCAGTGGTAGACCCCCCTGCCCCAGGGTTCAATTCCCTGTACTGCCAAAAAATAAAAATAAATAAACTCATAGGCTACCCCATGCATGAGTCAGAGCAGAACACTCAAATATCATATGTAACACTTCAAGAGGCCCAGACTGTGAGCCCTTTCTTTGTGGAGAAGAGTACAAGATACAGTGAGTTATGTCTCACTTAAAAATAGACATCCCAATATGCCCCAGACCACTAGACCACTTGTAAATTTATTGATGTAGCAAGTGCTTTTGACCCCACCTCCACCCTCTAGTATGCAACTAGAAAAATGTCATCAGGATCAAGGGCCAGCATGATGTTCTGTGGAACAATGAGATGACCTAGTTCCTCCAGGTTATATCATTACTAGAAAGTAGAAGATGTGATATGGCTCTGAGAGAAGATAGTAAAGGTAATACTATTATCCCTGCCCCGTGAAGGCAAACTGTTTCTGATTATTTTTTTCTGATAAAAGTGGATGGGAATAAAATATGCTAAGTCAATAACCAAAACTTAAAGGCCATGTTGATTTGCTCCATCAGAGATGCCATAGCCAAGAACACAGCTGTGTTTGAATTTGCCTAATTAAGTTTGTCCTGATCTATAAATATTTCCAACTGCTCTCTGGATCTTGAGAAGAGAAAGAAGCTTAGAAAAGATTATATGTAGTGGCAGCCTTGTTTCTTATCTTTCTGAGTCTTCTCATAAAAACGGAAGAGTAACTAATAGAAAAAAACAAAAACTCAAGGACTCAAGCATTTATAGGAAACCTATGTTCCTAAAGTGGCAAGGTATCCCAATGAGCTACAAAAGGCAATCAGTGGGGACAACTCACCAACAGCACAAGACCTGCATGTTATTGGCACAAGTATGAGGGAATAAAGATGGAAGCAATAGGGTTTCTGAGAAGCCAAGAACAAGTGAACCTCAAGATAGTAACTGGCATTCCTTAGAAGGTGTGATGTGTTAACACACCTAAGAGCAGCTAAAATTGAGTGATAATCCGGTGGTAGGTGGATACAAGGAATTCAAGGTAAAGACCTAAAAGTCTGCAGCAGATTAATGTCTGTCACTTTCAGAACGGACTCTCCAGGGCTCCCTTCTAGAACAGACCCCACATTGAGGAGAAAGTTCTAAAAGTGACATCAAAATTCCACACAACAGGGGCTGGGGTTGTGGCTCAGCAGTAGAGCATTTGCCTGGCACAAGCAAGGTGCTGGGTTTGATCCTCAGCACCACATAAAAATACATTAATTAATTAATTAATTAATTAAAGGTATTGTGTCCAACTACAATTAAAATAAAATAAAATAAATTTTTTTTAAAAAATTGCACACAAGAGGGAGAATAAAGACCAAGGAAAGAAAGACCTAGATGAAGTGAAGGGGTGGGGAGAGAAGAAAGAAAACGTCAGAAAGCAAGCCATTAGATCTTTCCTACCTCTGCCCACCCCCACCACCTCTACCACAGATTGAACTCAGGACTTTACACAGGCTAAGCGCTCAATCCATCATTCAGCTACTTTCCCAGCTGTCTATACATTAGAACACAACTGCAAAGTTAGAAGAGTCACTAAGAACATACTTAGCATACTTCATGCTTAGTGTTCACTAAGAACACTAAGCATACTTCTATCTGAAAAGTCAGAAAAACTAATTTTACCTAAAAATAAGTTTTTATACATCAAAATCAAACCCCATGGACATCCTTACAAGAAGAGAAAGAGAGAGAGAGAACAAAAGAAAGAGAAATGAAGAAGGAAGAAGAAGGGCAGGCAAAGGGATTCCCTATATCTTTAAAACAAAAGCAAAGGCAACTCAGAATGGGAGAAAATATTGTTAAATTATATATCTGACAAAAAAGTGATATCCAGAACATCTAAGGAACACCTATAACTCAACAACAAAAATCAAACATCTCAATTTTTAAATGGGAAAAAATTCAAATAGACATTTCTCCAAAGAATGCAAATGCCCAATAAGTACACAGAAAAGTATACAACATCACTAGTCATTAGGCAAACGCAAATCTAAACTAAAATGATATACCATCTTACACCTGTTAGGTGGTGACTACCAAAATGAAAAAGAAATAAAAACAACAACAACAATAAAACCCCAGAAAGTAGTGAGTATAGGTGAAGACATGGAGAAATTGGAATTTTTGTGTACTTTTGGTAGGAATATCCACTATTTAAAACTGTATGATGGTTCTTCAACAAATTAAAAAAGAGTTACCATATGATCTAGCAGTTCCACCTCTGAGTATACACCCCCAAAGAATTGAAAGCAGAGTTTCAAGGAAACATTTATAAACTCATGTTCATAACAGCTTTATTCACAACAGCTAAGACATGGAAACCACCCAAGTGTGCATTGACAGGTGAATGGATAAACAAAATGTGGTATATACATACAATGGAATATCATTCAGCCTTAAAAAGGGAGAAAATTTTGACACATGCTACAACATGGATGAACTCTGAGGACATTATGCTAAGTAAAATAATCCATTTACACACACAAAAAACAAACAAACAAACAAACAAAAAAAACCAAAAACACTCTGTTGAGCCAAAACTCTTGAAAACCAGAATTCTCTGAAATAGAGTCTACTGAACTATTAAAAAAGTGATAACCAGGTCCTAGGACAAGTTCCTGTAACTACCAACAACATGGCTAGGTCACAGTTAGAAATATTGTGCTAAGAGCATTTTTTTAATAACAAAAGTTGGGGGAAGAAAGGCACAAACTGTTTATATTGAACTTGCGTTGGCTAAAGGAAAGAGGGGCAAAATTAAGAGAAGGAAGCAGGGAAAGTTGTGGGAGAAGGGCAGTTCATTAGGAGAAGCACTTGTTGGTTCTGGACTGTTTAGGTTATGTTGAGAGCCACAGCCGAAGGGGCCCCAGCAAACTTTCAGACTGCCAGTTGATGATTGGCTCACAGCGGCCCCAGCAACATCTAGCTGATTGGCTCCTCTGCAGTGATGCTCATTGGGCTGTTTCCCCGCCCTTTCAGACTAAGGGCTGCTCATTGGGGGACTTTTTTGGCTCCGAGCAGGCGACCCAGGCAATCGGCCTCAAGAGCAGGAGGAGTGGGGGAGGTGGAGAGGCTTGTGGGAAGCCGGTGGTGGCAGTTGGGCTCTGAGGGTTTTTCCTGAGGAGTTGTTTTGTTTGGCGTGTGTGGTTCTAAAAATAAAGTTCGTTTCCTTTGACAAGTGGCTCCTGAATAGTGCCCAGCCAGGCAAGGTTATAAGCCTGGCAAGGTGGGACCAGGAGGATCATAGTGAGATTTAAATTATAGCTCTAATATACATTCAGAAATATAAAATTATCTTTTCTTCTTTTTGGTCTATAACTTGTTAGCTGATTAACTATCCCATCTATCCTCTGACTATCCTCTGGTCCTTGTTAAATTTAGGACACCATGAAATTTTTCTCCTATCAATTGTACAATCCCACTTAATACTTAAGAGTAGTCAAAAATCAGAAAGCAGGTTGGTGACTTCCAGGCACTAGGAGGAGGGGAGGAGGGGAAATATTGTTTAGTGGATATAGTTTCAGTTTTACAAAATGAAAAGAGTTCAAGAGCTGAATGGTGGTGATGATTGGACACATTGTAGATGTATTTCATATCACTAAACTGCACTGAAGAAAGGTTAGGATGGCAAATTTTATATTACATATGTTTTACCATAATAAAAAAATAGTGGGAGAGTCAGGCATGGTTGCACACACCTGTATTCCCAGCTATGGGAAACTGAAGCAAGAGAATCACAAATTGAAGACCAGCCTGGACAATTTAGTAAGACCCCCCTCTCAAAATAAAAATCAAAAAGGTCTGGGGATATAGAACACTTGTCTGGTATGTGCAAGGTCCTGGGTTCAATCCTGAGTAACAAATAAAACAACTGGGAAAAGAAAATAAAGAGGAGACACAGGCTCTTTCTCTCTCTGCCCGCTACCATGTGAGGGTACAATAAGAAGATGGCCATCTGCAAACCAGGAAACTGGCCTTTTGAACAGATCTTGAATGTGCAGCTTCCTGATCTTGAACTTCCCTGACTCCTGGACTGTGAGAAATCAATGTTTGTTATTTAGTCCAAAAATAGGAAAGAAGAAAAAAGAAATCCCAAAGGAAGTTGTTCTACCTGAAAGCAATTGAGTACAAGTGGTAATTTGAATTCACACATGAAAACTAAGAACATAGGGCTGGTGTTGTAGCTCAGTGGTGCAGTGTTTGCCTAGCATATGTGAGGCACTGGGTTTGATTCTCAGCACCACAAAAAAAAATAATATAAAGATATCTACAGCTAAAATATTTTTTTAAAAACCAAGAACACCAATAAGGGTAATTATGATATAATAATAAATATATGCAATATTGTACTACATGACAATGTTATAGTCATTGACAGACTACAGAGGTAATGGAGGTCCCAATAAGATCATAACAGAGCTGAAAAATTCCTATCTCTTAGTAATGTTGTTGGTATCATAATATCATAACACATGACTCATATTTGAAGTGACATTGGTGAAAACAACCTGTGCTGCCAGTAGTATTACAAGTATAGTCCAGCTGGGTGCAATGGCACACACCTATAATCCCAGCAGCTCAGGAGGCTGAGGCAGGAGGATCAAGAGGTCAAAGTCAGCCTCAACAAAAGTGAGGTACTAAGCAACTCAGTGAGATCCTTTTTCTATATAAAATATAAAATAAGGCTGGGGATGTGGCTCCGTGGTTGAGTGCCCCTGAGTTCAATCCCTGATACCCTTCCCCCCAAAAAAATATATTCCATAATATTTTGGACAGTACTTCATTATTGATAATGATAGTAAGCTACTATGCTGCTGATTTATACATAGCAAATGCATAGTCACTATATTGTGCCTTTTATTTTAGAGCATACTCCATCTACACATTTTAAAAAGTGGGTTGGGAATGTAGCTCAGAGGTAGATTGCTAACCTGGCAAGCATAAGGCCCTGGTTCAACCCCCATAACTGTCCCCCAAGAAAATTCACTATAAAACACAAAGCCAAGAAATGCTGGCAGCAGCCTCATCCTTCTTATATTGGCTATCTCTAGTTGCATCTTTTGTGCTTAATTTCATCTCATGTTTTTTGTTCATCATGCCCCATAAGTATCAAAATCTATTGCTATTGGTGGCAGCAAAAAAAACACACACACATATTGAGTGACTGACCTAAAAACAAAATTTAAAGTCCTTATAAGGACTCTGAAGGGAGAACATCAGTGATGGTTATTGCTTGCCAGCCAAGCATGTCCTATTCCACCACAGATATAATCTTGAAGAACAAGAGTAAAGTGACAGGAGAATCTGCTCATTGAAGGCAATGAGACTAACAAAAACTCAGGAAAGACCTATATCAGTTATGCAGAAACATCTGATGACCTGGAATGAACAACAGCATCTCCCTCTCAGCCTCACACCAAAGCAAACAGTTTGTGATGCTGAAATAACAGGCTGGACCCAAATATGATGCTGAATTTATTGGTAGCTCTGTGTAATTTGAACAAACCATGCATTACATAATATGAAATTTGCCATCTGGGAGTGCTAATGTTAAAGCAGTTGAAGAATTTTTGGAGATTCTAGATAAGCTGACTGTGGAGGAAAACTGCTTGCCAGAGCTAATCTTCAATATGGAAGGTAACTCTCTATTCTGGAAATGGTGCCTAAAGGACTGTCATCCATGAGGAGGCCTGATCAGTGCCAGGTTCCAAGATTTGCAAGGATGGGGCTGGGGGTGTTGTTGCAGACTACAAATTGAAACTCTGTGATCCTTCAAACATATCAACAAGCACACACTGCCAGTGTGGTGCAGGAGCCTTGATATATCATACACTACCCAGATGCCCTCATGAAGTGCTATGCAGGGGGAAGTGGAGAAGCACTGTTTGGAGAACAGCACACCTTTCAAAATACTACTTATTATTGTGGTTTAGATAGGAGGTGTCCTCCAATAGCTCATATGAGACACAGTGCAAAAATTCTCACAGGTGAAATGATTAGGTTATGAGAGTCTTAACCAAATCAGTGTATGAATCCATTGATGTGAATTAATTGAGTGGTAACTGTCTGCAGATAGGTTGTGACTGGAAGAAGTAAGTCACTGTGATATGCCTTTCACATTTATATTTTGTCCATGGTGAGGAGAGCCCTCTCTGTGCTTCCGAGTTATCATGTCCTGAGTTAGTTTCCTCTATCACACCCTCTGCCACAGTATTCTGCCTCACCTCAGGCCTAGAGCTTTCAAGCCAGATGGCCATGGACTGAATTTCTGAAACCATGAGCCAAATAAACTTTTCCTACTCTATGTTGTTCTTGTTAGGTCTTTTGATCACAGTGATGCAAAAATTGACTAAAACTCTCAGTTCAGCAAAAGCTCTTGCAGATCTCAACTAGTTCCTCTGAATGCTTCATAATATGGTCCCCAACTTATTGCTGATAATGCTTCTGCATATCTTCTTTTATTGCTAATCTTCATCCCAATATCAAAGTGGTTCTTTTTGCTCTAAATAACACCTCTTTGATCCAACCATAGAGCCAGGGAGTTAAAGCAGCTTTCAAAGTCTACTACCTGAGAAAGACTTTTGGCCAGGCTATTGCTGCTTCGGAGGAAGATGCTGATACCTTTCTGGAAGGATTACATTGATGACTATATCAAGACAGTCATACTCCATCTACACATTTTAAGGTAGAATATGCTTGGGCTTGGGGAGATCTCACCAAGGAGTGTATAAATGGCCTCTGGAAGAAGACACTCAGGAGGTTCATCTGACTTCAGAGAGTTTGGCAAGGATAAAGAAGTTGAGAAAATCAACAAGCCTATGGTTGAGTTGGCAAACACCCTTCTCTTAGGTGTGGAGGAGGACAACATTAAAGAGTTCTTAGAGATGGTTTCTGAGTAATTGACAATGAGGAGTCATTGGAACTGGAACAGGAATGTAAAGCTGAGAAGAGGCAAGAGAGATGGAAATTGCAGAAGAAAAACAGAAGCCCTCAGGAAAACTCTCAGTTCAGCAGAAGCTCTTTCAGACCTCAACTAGTTCCTCTGAATGCTTCATAATATGGTCCCCAACACTGAAAGGGTTTTATTAATAAAGAGGAATGTTTATGATAAATTATCTGCTTATGACAAAATCTATGATTAAATAAAGAAACAAGCCAAACAGATAACAACAAAACAAAACAAAAAAGCAAATCCTACCATGGACATATGCATTAGTCAGATTTCTGTCACTGTCCCAAAATAATCAAGAACATTAATTTAAAAGGAGGAAAGGTTTATTTTGGTTCATGGTGCCAGAAGTTTCAGTCCATAGTCACTTCATCCCATTGCCTTTGAACCTGTGGCAAAGGAGTACGTTATGGTGGAAGTTCATGTGGAAGGGAGCTGCTCACCTCATGGTGGCCACAAAACAAAGAGATGGAGAGGAGGAAAGGTCCCAATGTTTCTTCAAGAGCACGCTTTCCTCCACTAGGCAACATCTCCTAAGGTTCCCCCACCTCCTGATATCTCCATGAGCTAGGACCAAACCTTCAACACATGGGCTTTTAGGAGATATTCAAGATCCATATTTCTGAAAAAGCTGATGCCTCTTCAAAAGCCTAGGGAGTTTGGCCCCTAAAGGCCTTCCACTGGGCAGGATGTGGAGGTGGAAGTCAGTGATGATATTCAACCTGGATTAATGTGTATTTGTACCTTCATTTTTAACCAAAACCAAAAAATGTTTAAGAAGGAAAAACATTTTAAATAGAAAAAAGTTTATAGAATAAGGATATGAAGAAAAATATTTTGTACAGCATTCAAATGAGTTTTTGCTTTAAGCTAAATGTTTTCAGAAAAGATTCAACAGTTTAAAAATTAAGCACTATTTTAGCGAGGTGCGGTGGTGCAGGCCTATAATCCCAGTGACTTGGGAGGCTGAGGCAGGAGGATTGCAAATTCCAAGCCAGCCTCAGCAACTTAGAGAGGCCCTAAGCAAATTACTGAGACCTTGTCCCCAAATAAATCATTAAAAGGGCTGGGGATGTATATAGCCCAGTAGTTAAGTGCTCCTGAGTTCAATCCCTAGTACCAAAAAATACATAATTAATTAATTAAGAATTTTATAAAGTTAAAAAAATTACAGTAAGTTAGTTCATTATTGAATAAAGAAAAATTTGTTATAAATTTCAAAATTTAGTGTAGTCATAACGTATGGAGTTTATAAAGTCTACAGTCATTTACTGTAATGTCCCAGGCCTTCATATGTAATGTCCACTCACTGCCTCACCCAGATCAACTTCCAGTCTAGCAAGCTCCAGTCATGGTAAGTGAACCATTTTTCACCTATGATGCTGTGTTTTTACTGTACTTTTTTATGTTTAGGTTCATAAACATTTGTTAGTGTATTACTGTTGCCTACAATATTCAGTATAGTGACATGCTGTTCAGGTTTTTGGCCTAGGAGCAATAGGCTGGACATCTAGCTTATTGCACTCCATGATGTGCATATGCCGCTATACAAACTCTTCCCACAGGTGTCCCGAGATATTCTGGGTCACTGAATGAATCCACATGATGCTAGAGGGTAATGCACCCCAACTGCACAAGGACTGAAGATCCTGTGCTCAGGACACTCCTGGGTCTTGCCCTACATGTACCTCTTTGTCGGACTATTCACTTGTATCCTTTAAACTATCCTTTATAGTAAACCAGTAATAGTAAAGGATAAAGCTAGAAGAGAGAGATGGTATAGAAAAAAATTTTAAATCATATACTTGGTGAGCAGTTTTTATTTTCAAACTGTTTCTTGAGTTCTGTGAGCCTGTAGCAGATTATAGAACCTGAGGAGGAAGCCAGAGGAACTCCTGATTTATAAGTATCAGAAGCCCAGACTTTAATCACTGTCTGCAGTGGGGCAGACCGTCAGGTTGGAGTGAACACATAACCTGGGGTGTATGTACTACCCCCGTTGTTAGTGTCAAGATTGAATTGTAAGACACCTAATTGGTATGCATTGAGAATGGGAGAATTTGCTCTAACATTTCATGTTTGAAGTGTTGTGTGACAATAGAATTAAAAGTTTTCCCTTTTACTAATGATGGACTTACAAAAGAGTTTAAATGCATTTTTTTCTTTTAACTGTTTTTAAAAATAATTGTATAAAACAATGCATATAATATAATAGACAGAACATACAGAATGTAACATGATATATTTGTCAATTACAGTACAAAGAAGATGGAGGAAGCAAAACTGCACTGGGCTAAGGAAATGACCATAGATGGTAATGACATAACATTGGTGTTGCATTTATAATGTTAATAGACATAGAAGCATACAAATAACACTACCACAAAGAGGGAAAAGGAAATGTAGGAGTTATACTGGAATTAAGCTAGTAAAAGTCTGAAACTGATTCTGATAAGGTAAGATTCATATGCTAACTCCTAAGTACTACAAAAAAATACCCTAAAATATAGTGAAAAAATCATTTAGGAAATTGAAATGTTCTGTTAAAAAATATTCATTTAGGGCTGGGAATGAAGTTCAGGGGTAGAGTATTTGGGTAGGATGCATGAGGCTCTGGTTTTGATACACAGCACCACACACACACACACACACACACACACAAATTCACTTAATACAAGATGGGGAAAAAAAAACAGTGAAGTAGGAATAGAAAAGAAAATTATATAAGACACACAGAAAAGAAAAAGTAAAATGGCAGGTATAAATTCAGTGATAGTAATAACATTAAATATGAATAGATTAAATAATCCCGTCAATTTGAGATCCTCCTGCCTAAGCCCCAGGAGCCTCTGGGATTACAGGAATGCACTCACCACATCTGGCTGATGGTACCCTTTGAAGCAGAAAAAGTTTTAATGAAGGCCACTTTATTTTTTTTCTTTTGTTGCTTATGCAAGGCCCTAAGTAATCAGTGAGACCTTATTTCTCAATAAAACACAAAAAAGGGCTGGGGATGTGGCTTAGTGGTTAAGTGTCCCTGGATTCACTCCCCAGTGCCAAAAAAAAAAAAAAGTGACACTATCAAAAAAAAAATTAAAAGATATCTGAAAGAGTGAAAGAAAATATTTGCTAATAATATAAAGAATGTGTACTCAGGAAGTTTATAACTCAAGAGTAAAACAAAAAACAACTCAATTAAAAAGTAGAGAAAGGGGGCTGGGATTGTGGCTCAGCGGTCGAGTGCTCGCCTAGCACAAGCGGGACCCGGGTTCAATTCTCAGCACCACATAAAAATAAAGGCATTGTGTTGTATCCATCTATACCTAAAAATAAATAAACAAATATTAAAAAAAAAAGTAGAGAAAGGAGCCAAGTGAGGTGTTGCATGCCTGTAATCCCAGCAATTGGGAGGCTGAGGTAGGATCACAGGTTCAAGGTCTATCTCAGCAACTGAGGAAGGCCCTCAGCAATTTAGTGAGACCTGTCCCAAAATAAAATTTTTAAAATGACTAGAGATGTAACTCAGAGTTAAAGTGCCCTGGGTTAAATCCTCAGAAGCATGGGGTGGTGGGGTAGGGGGCAGAATGGGTGTATAGCTCCATGGTAGGGCACGTGCCTAGCGTGCACAGCCCTGGTTCAATTCCCAGGACTGCAAAAAAGAAAACATTTAAAAAATCTTCCAAAAAGAGTAGAAATGAAAAACAATGAAAAGATGTTCAACATCATTAGCCATCAGTGAAAAGCAAATTAAAACCACAATGAGATACCAATTCATAACACCAGAATGGCAGCTCTGCCTACAAAGCCCCTCTATTGGAAATGCCTCTGAAAGTCCAGTTTAGCTAGGCACTTCGATATTCTCCACAGAAGTGAGCAGGGAATAACCCAAGAGACAGGCATCCTATAAATAGTTTTCTCCATTAAGAGGCCAGTGGAATTTTCTTATAGGATCAAGCACATTATGGCAGTTTTCTTCTTTCTTAACATGATTTCTCTCCCAGGAAATTCATAACTCCTGTGCCTACTATCCCAGGAGGAATGAATCTCTGTCACATCTTACAACCAGTTCACCAGAGACTACTAGTATCTCTGAATACCAGGACTAGCCATAGCTCTAATTCTCTCTCAGGAACTTCCTAAAAAAAAAAACCTGTAATTACATTATAGCATTCCTGATGTATTCAACAAAGCTGTTTCAAACTGGGCACTGAAATCTCAGTGACTCAGGAGGCTGATGCAGAAAAATTGCAAGTTCAAGGCCAGCCTGGACAACTTTGTGAGATCATGTTTCAAAATGAAAAATGAAAGGGGCTGGAGATGTAGCTCAGTGGTAGAGTGCCCCTGAGTTCAATCCCCAGCATTGCAAAACAAAACATGTTTCAATTCTGTTTAGAGACAAATTAAAATTCCCCTCACTCCGTGGACTCATATTACTTCCTTATGTAACTGCCTGATTATAATTCTTTTCCACAGCTACATTAGGATTTTTGTGGGTCTTGGGCAATTTGGCCTTTATGAACTTCTTCCATAAAAATACTAAAATTTCTATTTTTAAAAATTAAAATTGTATTAAAAGTTTGCCCTGGCCAGGCACAGTGGCGCAAGCCTATAATCCCACTGGCTCCAGAGGCTGAGGCAGGAGGATCACGAGTTCAAAGCCAGCCTCAGCAAAAGCAAGGCGCTAAGCAACTCAGTGAGACCCTGTCTCTAAAAAAATACAAAAGAGGGCTGGGAATGTGGCTCAGTGGTTGAGTGCCCCTGAGTTCAACCCCAGTAGTGCACCCGCTCAAAAACAAGGTTTGCCCTGGTATGGAAACTTTCATTTTCTTCAATCTGAAAGTTCTTTCTTTCTGATTTTAAAATAAAACATTTTCATGAGTCCCTAAGAGTACCGTGGGTTCTAGCCACTGAGCTATTTGTGCCAGTGGATTAAGGTGGCCTTGCTCTTTTCATCTGGTATCTCTTTTTCCCAGCCTTAGCTCATGGATATTAGACAAAAAATTTTGTTGAATGAGGTTAATTTTCTAAACCAGCCTACTCCCCAAAGTTGTTTAAGAATGAAATGGGAGAGAATTTTCAGAAGCAATTTATAAGCTGTGAGTACCATGCAAATAAAAGAAATCCGGGGGAGGAAAAGAGATGTTAATTTGGGGCATGGAATTCAAGATCTCATCCAAAGGAGGAGGAGCACCAGGCTGTGAGTATCATTGATACGGAAAGCAGGAGAAAACCCAAGAAAAATTTTGGCTCCTTCAATGTTTTGCCGAGGCCTGAGACTACATGATGCTCGCCCCTGGATTTGGACAGCTGTCAGGAAAATCAGCAGGAATCAGGAACAAACATATGTCAAGACACAGGCAACATCAGACTGTGAAAGCTGATCCACAGGCCTAGCTCCACCAGATGGCGGTGTGTCAATGGGGAGCCCGACGGAGCGGCTCTAAGAGCCCCCAATTAAATGACCTTGGGCTGATGCCAGAGCTGGGAAACTGTTTGTTTGGATTGTCGCTGATAATGTTTCTTCTCATTATCTAATGAGGATATTTTTTTAATAATGGCAAAGAATACAAAAATTAGTCCTTGCCCACAGTGAGACTATAATCAGGATAGGGAGTTAAGATATGCAAATGAAACGGTAATATTTACTGATACTCACTGTGAACCAATTAAGTCATCATCATTATCACTATTATCAATTACAAAATACCACGGATCTTGAGTTGACCTTGGTGAATTTCTTCTGAGACTAGTACATGGAAATTAATGCACTGAATGATATTACAAAGTATCTGGAGAGCCTAAGATACATTTTTATTCCAAGAATATTCCCTAAGAAAGTGTGAAATGTACCACTGTGTCAGAGGCTACACCCAACAGCCAAGCACAGGCCCCACCCTCCCCTCAGCAGCAGCAGCTAAGACTTGCAGAGAACTCCTGCATGACCTAACAGCCCCATCCTACTCACTTGTGGAGGCTGCCAGATAGTAACAGGGGCACAGGCCTTGCCATTAGGACACCTGTCTTTGTCTGCTAAGGCTGCCATAACAACCTACCAGATGGGGTAATTCAAACAACACAATTTATTTTCTCATAATTCTGGAAGCTTGAAGTCCAAGATCAAGGTGTTGACAAACTGGTTTCTTCTAAAACCTCTTTCCCTTTGGCATATAGAGGGGCATCTTTTTCGTATGTCTTCACATAGTCTTCCTTCTGTGCTTATCCGTGTCCAATCTCCTCCTCCCCAGTCAGATTGGATTAGGGCCTATCTTGCTTTAACCTAATTATTCTTCAAAGATGCTGTCTCCATATCTGATCACTTTTGGAGCTGCTGGAGCTTAGAACTTCAACATATGAATTTTGGACAGATACAACATTGTTCATAGCAACACCCATATTCTTGTCCTGGTTCTCCCACTAAATGGGCAAGGTACTGGACACTGAGCAAGTCACTCTCTGAACCTCAAGCTTACTGCTTATACTGATGGTACATGCCTGCAATTCCAGTGACTCAGGAAGCTGAGGCAAGAGGATTGCAAATTCAAGACCAACCTTAGCAACCTAGCAAGGCTCCAAGGACTCAGAGACACCCTGCCTCAAAATAAACATTAAAAAAGAGCTGGGGAGCAGGAGTTGTGGCTCAGTGGTAGATGGCTTGCCTAGCATGTGTGAGGCACTGGGTTCAATTCTCAGCACTACATATAAATAAATTAATAAAATAAAGGTCCATCAACATCTAAAAAATATACATTATTATTATTTTTTTTTTAAGTGTGGAGGGCTGGGCATATAGCTTAATGGTTTGGTGACCCTGAGTTAAAAAAAAAAATCTTGGATTTTATATCATTTCTGTGGTCTAAAATTCTATGATCACTATAATCAATACAAGTCTGAATTTTGCAAGACCAGAAGGAGGATGATTTCCAAACCAGTCACAAAAGATTATTATAGGCGGAACTGTGACCACCAACAGAAAAGGCCCAGTGGCCCGCGGAGGGACAGAGCTTCCAATCACTCCTGCAAGGTAGGCGGGCCTGCAACCCACAGGCAGAAGAGGAGCAGCGGCCTGCTGAGAGGCAGAGCCGCCCCCTCCCCCTGCGCCGGCAAGGTAGAGGGAACTGTGACCACCCACAGAGCAGGCCCAGCGGCCTGCTGAGGG